>NC_066511.1:22846921-22989421 GCF_024679095.1 Eriocheir sinensis
TCTGACAAGTTTTCACTGCGTATAAACATGTCTGGTATACGTACAGTCTCTGAAGACGTTTCGGCTCACATTAAACAGATAAAAAAGAAAAGGCGCCCTCAGAAATATTGGGCATATCATGACTTATGAAGAGGTTTACTATCACATATAACAATGATGAAGGAGCTGCACTTAGAGACAACAATTCAATGCTATGTGTCAAATTATTATTATTATTTTTTTTTTTTTTCCCTGATAATGAAATACGTGCAGTCGTGGTGGCTCCAAAGAACTGTCGTTATAGCCTACATCTTCAGCTGCTGCACCGGACTTCAAGAGCTTCAACTTATACGCTCCCCATATAGCTACGCTCAGTTAAACTGTCAATTTGCTGGTCAGTTCCAGCGACTGCAGGCAAAACTGAAGATGTATGAGCGGATATTTTTTTCTTTTTGCGACCTAAAGTGACAGTGACAGACTGGCGAGTATCCTCTCCACAGCTCAGCTGGCAGGACTGAAGCGTGATGCGCCCGTGCATGGGGTCACGGGGTGCTTGGCAGTTCCAGTAGCCTACGTGTCAATTGATGAACTGCCCTAAATCCGAGGAAAATTTGAAATTATATTTTTCTAAGTTCATAATCTACTCAATTAGATGACTTAAATGAAAGAATGTGTGTAAGTATGTTTAATTTGTAGTAAGTAGGCTATTCTATAAACCTATATTCTGTAGAGTATAGATCATACATAATACGTGGTAGTATTTTCCCCACCTATATTTATGAAACTACTGAATGTTTAACATAATCACGGATACTGTTATCACAATTTGTTCCTTCTGTCACTGCACAAACACCCGGTTTAGATATGCAAAAAATCTTAAATGTTCTCAGGGGAGTGCGACACCTATAAATTTTTGGGCATCTGAGAAAATCCTGAATCGACTCCTGACTCAGAAGAAAGCATGAGCTTTGTAGCAAGTATGGGGTGTTTCGTAAACCTATTCCGCAGGTCACAATGCCAGGGCCGTACCCTGGGGGGGAGTTACCTTCCACTGGCGGATTTAGGGGGGGGCCATGGGGGCCATGGCCCCCCCCAGGAGCTATGGTGGCGCCCTTAGGAGCTATGGTGGCGCCCCTAGGAGACCAAATAATTAAAATTTAAATTGGAATACATAATATTCCTTGGCATTGATCGATAGGAAAATATTATGTTCCATTAAAAAAAAGGCTCACTAGGGGGTGTGGGGGGGAGGGACGGGTGTGGGGGGAGGGACGGGTGTGGCCGTGTGGGAGGACGGGGGTTGGGGGAGGCCCGGGAGGGAGGGGGGGGTTCTAAGGCAGCAACGCTTATCGTATTGTTCTAGTGTTAAAGAATCTCGATTTTGCTCTATATGTAGCGCTTTTTCAGTTTTATCCCAGTTTAGCGAACAAATTTTGAATGGTTTGTCAAGGATCTGCAGTTTACCGCTTCCAACAATCTAATTTAGTGATAATCGTGATAGATGACAACACTAATAATAAATCAGCTGAGCTGCCAGTCAGCTGAGCTGTTGAACACATATTATGATGGAGCAGCTGCACTGTCAAGCATGGTATCTGGTGCAGCTATGATTGTGAAGGAATCAGCCCTGTACGCCGATTATTTTCACTGTGTCTCCCATGCAACCAACCTCTCTTGCTCAAAGTGTTTAACAGTTACCACAATCAGAAATGCACATGGCATAATGGCAGCTGTGATTAACCATTTTAACAGCAGTGCCAAACGTGTTGCTTTGCTCAAGAAACATGGAGAAGAAAGTGAATGTGACAACATCAATCTCTTAACTCTGTGTACCACTCGATTTGTTGAAAGACACACTGCAGTATCACGCTTCTGGAAATGCCTACCTACTATAGTTTCTGCAATTCATGAGATGAAGACATGGGCAGACAGAGAAGCCAGTTCAAAAGCCAGCAGTCTTCTAGCTTCCTTAGAAAGAACAGAAACATTAGTCTCATTGGCTTGCCTCCAAGCTATATCATCAGTTATGAAACCATTATGTGCCGCACTGCAAGCAAAGGGAGGTGATATCACCCAAGCATTAAAACTACTGAATGCCACAAAATCTGAGCTACAATCTATGCGTGAAAGCAGTGAGACATCGTTTGCAGAGATTTTCAAAGATATTGAGGCCACAGCAGAGAAATTGGGAGTTGAAGTGAAGAAACCTCGTCTTCCATCTAGATGCATTTACCGAAGCACAGGAGCATCCAGTGAAGACACAGTAGACACTAAATCATATTACAGAATTAATGTCTACATTCCAGCACTTGATGCAGTGCTCAGAGATTTTCGTGAAAGGTTCGGTAAGCACACTGAACTGTCTGCTGGACTGAGCTCTCTCATTCCTAGTATTGTGAGTGACAAGTCATGGGAGGATGTACAACCTGCATTTGTCAAATATGGCCCACTGATGAAAGATAACCCAATAGAATCTTCTGTAAGAGACGAGTTCAAGATTTGGCAGAGGCATTGGTCATCATGTGAGAAAAAACCTACAACAGCAGTGGCAACAATCAATGAGTGTAAGGGTATGGAAGCTGTATTTCCCAATATGCTGACTCTACTAACTCTTAGCCACACTCCCTGTGTCAACTTGTGAGGCAGAGAGGATGTTCAGCAAGGTTGACCGTACGTGCTCTGCTATCAGGAGCACAATGTCCGAAGAGAGATTGGAGGCCCTTGTTCTACTCCAAACACATCGCAATCGTCTTCCTTCTACAGAAGCTGTAATATATAGGTTTTCCATGTCTGCTTTAAGGAAATTATCATTTACCTTGTAGAGTCTTCATGAGACCCCAATTCATTGCAGACTGCATGGTAACACTGGTTGCTTATGAGTTGAGTTACGAGATTCATTACATTAATTTGCTCAGAAGTCCAGAATAGCTTTTAATTTAATATCAGTTCGGTTGTATTGATTAGGAGAAAGAAAACCTTAAGTTAGTTCTAGTCAGTCTACAATTTAACAAAACCCTATCCATTTTTCAATGCAAATTTTACAAAAAAATACGAATACTACTATTATCCCCTTCAAGCACTAAAATCTTCGTCATCTCTTTTCTGACCATTATTAGATCATTTTATTCAGATTTGAAAGAGTATATTAAAGCCAGATTGAAAGGTATATTTCTTTGATTAGAAGAATTTCCTTGGGCAACTGTACATGAATGATTTGTATATAAGCTGCCAACTTTAGGGATTTGGTGCCAGATGCCCTGCATTATATTCTTAGTTACTACTACAGTATATTTCGATTTTACTGATTGATTGTACGTTTAACTATCATAATCATTCATCCTATAACATTTTCAAATGGATTCAGGTACTAGTAAAATCCATGGAATAATTACTCATTGAAAGTATGAAAACTTGCAAGTAAAATTATTTATGTTTTAAATTTTCATTAACTATTATTGATGTTTACTTCTATAAATATTTTTGATTAGCAAGTATTTTTTTTTTACCTATTTCAATCTTCTTGTGAAAAAAATATCAAATGAACTTTCTAAATAGCAGAACACTTATTGTTAAAACACAGGATTTTTTTCTGAAAGGCCTTGCTCATGGTGCTTTAAAAAGCACATAAAATACTTCAAAATCTCAAAAACCAGCTGATTGGGCTCGCTTCGCTCGCCTATCTCTCTCACCAAAAATTCAAAGCGCCCCTATCCTCTTTGGCCCCCCCCAGGAAACCTCCCTAGATCCGCCTATGTTACCTTCTGCTGAAAGTTCCACTTTCTGAGAAAGTCAAAAAACAAAAAAACTGGGACGAAAAGTCCCAATTTTTCGTTTTGACAGCAGGAAAAGAAATGTACGTAATATTAAAAGATAAGCATGAATTAAGAGGCGTGCATCCGCAAACAACTTTTAACAACACAACCATATATTATGTTTTCGGACTTGGGCGATTATGTCGCTTCGTCAACCAGTCTTTTATCATTTATATATATATATATATATATATATATATATATATATATATATATATATATATATATATATATATATATATATATATATATATATATATATATATATATATATATATATATATATATATATATATATATATATATATATATATATATATTTCGCTTTCTTTCAATGCACAAACACCTGCTGTAGATATGCATAAAATCTCTTTTTTCCTCAGAGCACCATGAGCTATCTTAATTGTTGCTATAACATTTCCGTGGAATGTAGACCGCGCCTCTTCCTTCAGTTCAGTCCATCATTAACTGTTGAGTACGGCCTACAAGTAAATCTGAGCGTGTATGGGGGGGAGGGGGGGGGCTTCATTTTTTTTCTTCTGTAGATGCGTTTGCGGCGCAGGCGAATTTTATTTATTGTGGCTGCCATATGATTTATGACTTGCTTGGCTCATATGCTGCCCCCCCCCCGGTGCTCCACTTAAACGAAGTAGGTACGAAGTCGCTGAAGTTAGGGTTGATAGAAGATCTGGACAACATGTGGGTAATCTACCGCCACTCGGCATGACTGAACATTGTCAGCGTGTATCGGCGGGACTCGAACTTAGGTTCACGGGCTCGCCACGCCCGCAGGTTGACCATTCGGCCACCGCCTTCTCCGAGTCGATCCCCACATACTATATAGTATCTTTGTTTGCACCCTCGATCGCCTTTTACTTTTAGTTACTTCACGAATGTTTTGTGAGCAGCATATTTTTATTGTTTCTGGGTAGCTAGTCTACTTTTGACTTTCCAGACACGGCCGGGTACTCTTTTTTGTATACTCAAAATAATTCGCGCTAAGAAAAACGTGTGGCTATCCATGCTCTCACTCGTGTATGTTCACAGTTCACACTGCGCTACTTTCCTAGTTTTTACTCCTTCCCCTGCCAATTATAACCTCCTGACCTGACTTCCATCCTTTCCCTAGGCTGGATTTCTGTGAGCCCACCACATGAAAGTTCCATACTCTCGATCATTTCCTTGGACATACCCTTTAGCCTCCCTACTCACCACCCTCTAACATCCGAAACGCTTCACCTGTTCACTTACCACCCTCATCTGCCCCCCTCCTGTCGTACATGTTTATGCTTCGTTTTCCCCTCAGCTACCCTTATCTTTACCTGACTCTAGTTTTCATGGCAGGCACCCTTCTACTACCTCCTTCATGGTACTGTGAAGACGATAAGTCATTGTGCCCTCAAAACAAATATGCTGAATGAACTCACCCCCTCCCCCGCTAAGAGTATCTCATTCACACGGACTGTAATTATAACTACCGCTGGTGGCCCCTCCTGGCAACATACAAGGATGCAGGAGGGCCAGCCTTACCTGTTGGCCCTTGTCTGCGGGCTCTGGAAGGCATGCGGGCGAGACAAGAGGTCAGTAAATATTGCTATCCACCGTGTCTCAGCACATGGCCACTTTAGCACGGTGTTGTAGGAATCAGCTCGTAGTCGCAAAACAGCTCGCAGAAAGAGGTTCAACTTGTTTACTTTTTCTATATATCACTCACCGCTATCGTTTACTTGTCCTGTTTCGGCTCCAACACATAGCACAAACATCAGAGAAACACTTTTTAATCAAGAGAACGCTTTAAAATAAACGTAGATGGCAGATTTTATAGAAATAATTATACCCCACGTTGATGTTCACTCACTTCTTTCTTGTTTGGTTTGTTGGTCTGGTGTGTTGTTTTCTTGCCGGCAATATCAAGCATCACAAAGATCACAAACTAGAACAAATCCAGGCAAATTAATGTTTTCCTGCAGTGTTACCAGTGTATTCCTCGATCAGTGCGCATGCATAGTGGAGCAGGAATCGATACTTTTTACATAGTCAATGGATCTCAGATGACTATTGTCCATCGACTTGAGCCAAGGCCTTGCTTGAGCCCTGTGGCTTGGCCCTATTGTTTACACATCTAGCGATGACCTGCGCATGGCGATCTGTCTCACTGTTGCATGGTCTGTACGTTATCTATTTATGGAAAAAAAAAAATATATATATATATATATATATATATATATATATATATATATATATATATATATTCATAATACGACTGCATGGTGTTATGAAGGGCTTGGGATTTGAGGGAAAGACAACGTTAACGACTCTGTAAACCTTCCAATTCACTTGGCAACGTACGCGGCTCATGCGATCGATGATGCCGCACCATTCACTCTTCCGCCATGCACCATGGAAGACTCACGTATGAGCTCACTCTCGCGTCCTGCACAGCCAAGCAAAAAATATTACATGTAACGTAAATAAGAGAGAGAGAGAGAGAGAGAGAGAGAGAGAGAGAGAGAGAGAGAGAGAGAGAGGGGGGGGTAGCGAGCTCCTCTGAGGAGAGTGATGGGGTGATGTGGCATTTGGGTCCTTCACTGAGCTGACCTGCCATCTGGTAGCCCTGCTGGAGCCTCTGCCAGAGCCAAGCGCTGCGACGTGATGCGGGTCCAGCGAGGCTTAATTGACATTTTTCTGTACCAAACTAGCTGTACATTATTCATGTCGTTGTAATGAACACTGTTGGCAAAATAAGAGCGTTCATCAACTCTCGATTTACGCGAGTTTGGTTTACGCGTTTTTTAAATAACGGGTCGTCCAAAATCCAAATAAATGTTTAATATACACTTTTTTTTTCACTTTTACGCGATATTTTATGGAGTGGCCACCAGATGTCTCATGCAACTGGACTCACACGGCGCCGCAGCCACACAGCTGAGCTCAGTTCTTCCTGCGCGCCACTTGAACAACAATACAATACCCACGCTACTCAACAACAACACCCTTGCTGCTGTGATACCACCAGGGGAAGGGCAGCCAGAGGAGGAACCACGAGAAGGAGAGGAGTCAGAGTGACACAGTAGGCAATAAAGGTACGAACCTACCTCTTGTTTGATTTACATTGTTTTTGATTTACGCAACCTCTTCAAGGACACAATACTCGCGCAGAGCGAGAGTTACCAGCCTACAACACTCCATCCCATGGTTAATAGGAATGCATCGGGTTAAGTGCACCTCTTGCATAAATACTTCAGTCATGCAAGAAAAGAGAAGTCAAACAAGTCTGGCATGGTGTCATGCTCTCAAAACTTTATAGCAGTGGTGGAAGGAGTGTTGAAAAATTTGCTATAATTTCGCAAGTAAAATATTAATGATACCCTGGAATATCGGTTATTTTTGTTATAGTTGTGGTTCAGGGAGGAGACTGCGCGGTGGACACTGGCTGACAGCATTAGATGCATTTTTCTCCAATTTTCTGCCTCTAATTAGCAAGGTTTTGAAATTTTCTATTGGTTAAATATTCTGGGTAAATCAAATATAAAAGATTTGGCTTGATTCTGGACAAATGTAAATAGATTGATTAATAGAGAGAGAGAGAGAGAGAGAGAGAGAGAGAGAGAGAGAGAGAGAGAGAGATTTATAAAATAAAAAAGTACAATAAAGTGCTTGAAATATGACTCCATCCAGCTTCTGACTGAAAATGGATTACCTCAATGATGTACACACACACACACACACACACACAGAGAGAGAGAGAGAGAGAGAGAGAGAGAGAGAGAGAGAGAGAGAGAGAGAGAGAGAGAGAGAGAGAGAGAGAGAGAGAGAGAGAGAGAGAGAGAGAGAGAGAGACTTTACCTGCTGGGATATGACTTCCAACCTGGAAGAAGATTGACCAAAAAATATCTAATTTCTTTATTGTTTCATAAGAAACATTGGAATGTCAAACAACTGCCTCCCAATTATCTTCAGAACACTGCCCCTTTCAATTGGTATCAATTGCAATCATATTGTAAATGACCCTGATTGTTACAAGCTATCATAAAACAAAAAGCTGTCAAAGCCACTTAATAACACTACATTTAAGTCATATCATACTTTTGGAACATCACTGTAAGAAAAATAACTCCTTAATAGTATATACTTCCACAATGCTTTGTGAGGTACATAAAAATACACTAGGTAGAAGTACTGCCCCATTATACATCCTGCGTATGACTAAATCCATACGCTTTTTTATCTTTCACACCTCAAGGTACTGTAAGTTACAAATATTGACTGTGACTATGTGTCTGTGCGATAGCAAAATGAAAAAAATTACGTTCATTAAGTGTTGATGGTGTTTCTTAACAGTAAGTGTTCAACAGTTTTAAGTGTACTGTAATCAAATGTTAGTTGTAAAAACTTGTACATATACAAAACACAACATCAAGTAGTACAGTGAAATTATGCTCTTTACATTTATACCTACACGAATCCTTAATTTTTCATTGTATTCAAAGTTACGGCAGTATTTTGGCAACGCGTGGTCAGTGCATACTGACTCCAATGGAGCTTTTTCTGTGTTATCCATCTATACAATAAACAGATTAATCACAGAGGTTACCTAAAAAATCATAAAAACAAATATGAAAGTATATGAATAAAGTCAATAGTTTCTTTAACATTAGACAACAAGACATCTCAACTTCATTTTGCCATTAATGCCACTGAAATGTAAAGCTACATCCAAATTTACATGTGGATAAAGTATGTATATGTTTAGTAGTACATATAATAGAATAAATGTATGTTTTCTGTTACTAGTATACCATGAAAAAGAAATGTTTCGCTATACATGTAACACAGGTGAATAAAACACCTCACAGATGCTGCTTGTAGAAAAGTGGAAAAATTGCAGTTGCTGGTCTAAATTGTAGAAATTATTCTTTTGAAAATCATTACTACTTTGCTTGCCTAAATCCAAACCAAACTATGATCATCTCATGTCCAAACATGCAGACACTATTAAAATGTAAATCTGAATATTGCATCATAAAATCATGGAAATTTTTATGAACTTTGTCATAAAAATGAACCATAAATCCTTTAACTCTTGAATGCTGATTTTTTTTTTTTGCCAAAAGCTCAGTAAAAATTTACAATATATTAAAATTTGGTTATTATCAAAATTTCTCATCAATAAACTATCATAACATATATTCTCTTATAAAATCAGTGCAATTAAAAGAAGTAATTAGGGAACAAAACTCACCCTTGGAAAGAACAGAGTGCTATAAAATGCTTCTGTGGCTAATTAATCATACTTGACATTTTTTAAACAACCAGTCTCTAAACAATGAAATTCAGAGAATGGGAATGTGAGTGTGTGTGGTGAGTGTGTGTGTGTGTGTGTGTGTGTGTGTGCATTTACCTAGCTAGTTGTAGTATACAGGATTTGAGTTAATCTCATGTTAACCTGTCTCCATATCTACTTTTGTGTTACTTAGACTTAAAGGTGTGTGTGTGTGTGTGTGTGTGTGTTTACTGATTTGTATTTACCTATTTGTAGTCTACCGGGCCCGAGCTAAGCTCTAATGGTCCCGTCTCCATATCTACATTTATCCAGCCTTTCCTTCATTTGTTGGACACTGTTCGCCTCTACCACCTCTTCTCGTTCCATGTGTTAACACTTCTGTGTGGAAAACTATACTTTTTCAAGTCACTCAAACAGGTTCCTTTATGTGTGTGTGTGTGTGTGTGTGAAATACAGTGCCATTATATAAGTGATTTTTTTAGTTTATACATAAACAAGTATTTGTAACCTTTCAATAATAATGACAATTTACAGGTAATGCATAACTTTATTATTGTTCGTATGGCATATGAATTTGCTTGACTGGAAAGCTGCAATGATCATGAAATATCACAAAGAAAAAGAAAATTGCTAATACTGGCTCAAAGACTCCACAGCATCTTCAAATTAATGTAGGTTATATCTTCACTCTAATGTCATTCCTCATGCTGTAAAAAAATAAATAAAAAATATATATATATATATATATATATAAATATATATATATATATATATATATATATATATATATATATATATATATATATATATATATATATATATATAAATCGGTTACATTAAGCAAAAACAGACACGTGTTTCACAGTGAAAGTAAGCATAGTTTAATAAAGAGAGAAATGAAAAAACTTTATAGTAAATGCTACTCAATTCCATAAATTACATTCCTATGACAGTTTCAGATCTTATTTTGTCAAAACTACTTCATTTTTGTTCATTTTGTCATGTTTGGGTGGCAATATCCCCAACTATATTTTTTTAAATTGTTGGTTGTCTGTTTTGTCGTTATTTTCTTTTTCTCTAATTAGAAATCAGATTTAAAGTGTTACATAAATTTTTGTCTTACTTTTTTTCTGGTCACTTTCACAAACATTTTATGCCAATTTCTAAACATTATGTCTTCATTTATTTCTTATTGCTTTCTTTCCCTATTCTGAGCTGAACTGATGAACACTATATTTTTCTTAATAGAATCTGTCACTAAAGATGCATTCTTTTGTATTTTACTTTGTTTCAAGCTCCAATCAAGGAGAATTTTGTGCATGTCTTGCATAACCCCCAACAGCTAATAACCCCCTGGACACCAACATATAAGAAAAATATAAATGACTAGGAAATTTATCTTTTTCAATTTATATGCATAAAATTATGTAATGTGCCTTATCTGTTGGAATGATAGAGTAAAATATAAATGAAAATAATCTGCAATAAAACATACATAACCTTGTAACTAATATTGTGCTCATATTATTACAGTATTAACAGCTTGTATGTATATGTACTTCAACTCACAAGAAAACATGTATGTGGAAAGTATTTAATATTTGTCTTGTTTCAGTATATTAGCTGCTTTGTATGTAAAGGTCAGACTGAGCACACAGTTGGGATAATGTGACATAAAACACTCAACAACCTATTAAAGATGAATCAAATACAGTTTACATTTTACTAACACCATATAGCAATACATATTTTAAGTACAAAAGTGACATAAGCAGTATACATCTAGTTATACTTCATTCTTTGGTACACAAACACTCTTTGTTCTGTTGGTTTCAAAAAGTATATTGCTTTGAAATAAACTATGCATACCTGAATTTTGTGGATATGGATCTTCAACCAACATACTTCAGTAATTTACACACGCTAGTCAAACTTTTTCTGCTTTCTTCTAATAATACTCTACGTGTTTCAAAAAATATATTACAGATTTCTAAAACTTATTTTTTTATTCTTCCTTCAAGATCTGCATTTTTTGGTGATGTTATACCTCAAGAGAAGCTGTGTCTTACAACTGTGTGTTATAACATTTAAAACTGAATGAAGAATTTCAGATGAGAGATACTATGTGGCTGTTGTATGTGGTACATTGTAAGACCTTTACTCAGGTATTAACCCCAGCTGTGCGTCTTCCCTTCAGATACATGTAAGCACTGTCATCTGGTCCCTTCCCTTTTATTTTCACTACCCTCATCCTTATCATGCTATGAATATCCTCTCTTTTTTTACAGAGATCATATATAAAATAACATTTGAGCTATGTGTTATGCTGTGGTTCAGTATCAACATGTAAATGTAAAGGTATACAGGATGCTAAGTCATAGTTGCAGTCAGCCAAAAAGATAATAAGACTGAGTCCTGAATTATAAAGTATAGCTTACATAAAACTACCAGCCTGAGACTACACACAGGGGAAGGCATTGTGCTTGTGGTCCCTGTGGATGCTTGCTGCCTTGTACTCGACTAGTATTAAGGTGATGAAACTTTTTGATATGAATCTGTGTTTCAGATAAGGTATGAAAATATCTGGAGTGGCAGTACAATCAGTGAAGAGAAGTTGGTTGGCAGTTGTTGTGGGAGGCGAGGGGAACGGGAACTTCAAGGCTGGAAGAGTCTCCAATGCCCTCTGGAGACAAATCAACCATTTCACACTTTCACAGTAAAATACTAAAATATTACATGTCATTTTTGTGATTTCTGCAGTGGGGTGGCTTGAGTATGCAGTATATTTCCACACATACATAACTAATGCATCTAATTTAAGCCACCATACTGATTCACATTATGTACAGTTCAGCAGGAGTCTGGAGATGAGAACATACTCATAAACAAAACACATCACTCCTCTAAGTATGCTAGACTGGTGTCACAGTGATGGTCTCAATGTCTCCAATACTCTTGACACGACGGTGAGTCTCATGGTGGAAGTAAGCTTGAGAAGGCATGATGGAGGAGCGAGGGCGGGCATGTGGACCATGGCGAGGGTGTGCCCTGGTGGTGACAGCAGGGGATTGCCCACCAGAGGAAGAAGACTCTCCTCCTCCATTGGTGCTGCCTACTGATGCAGTCTCTTCTCTCATCCGCAACCCGAGGGCTCGACTAAGTGACCCCTTCATGATAAAGAATAATGTATAAGTAAACAGTCTAGGAAATTCATATCAAAGAAGAATTTGTATACTGCAACTTCAATGAAATAACTATTAGTCTCTAGGAGTAAATAATTATCAAATATACACCAAGCATCAAGCCTCTAATTGAGCAATACAGCAATCTTTAATTAATTATACCAACTTCTAAAGTGGAAAAATATGAATATCAGTTCGTGAAGATAACTTGTATCTTATTGCTTAGGTAAATATATCATAAAGATGGTAAACAGATTGTCTGTATTTCTGTCTCCATGCCTTTGCATTACAACTTAAATTATTCCACTACTGTATCAAATGAAAAATGTTAGCTCCAACTACAAACCTTCTCAAGAAACTCTGTTCAATACCTAATTTCCATCACAAGCCATTCAATTCTGCTCTCCATTTCAAAATCAGAGAATTATTATTAACTGTACCAGAAAGAGCATTATGAGCAATCTGAAGATTCAAAGACTGTTGTATAATACTCTGAAAATCTATTAAAGCTTAATTGTAATGTTATGGTTTATTCAAGATACTGACAGTGATCTGAAATCATACCGAGCATGAATGTGGATCTTAATTTGAAATCATTTGTGTTTCTTCAATGATATCACGCTGCATACAAACTAAATAAGCATGGGTGCTCATATGAAATCAAAGTCAATTTAACTTTCTGGGAGAATAACTCATCACAAATAAACCATAAGAAAATAATTAATTTCATGATGCTATATTGGGCAAGGCCATGCTTGTGACTCAAGTGCTAGTTTCTATTCTAAACTATATCTTATTTATTTATACAAAACTATATCAGTAAATTATATTTATGCAAACTATTTCATGTCGGGTATCAACGTTCATATCAGCCATATGCAATCAATGTTCCTTGCACTCCATCAAGTTTACTGTGTTATATAAACTTGTATCTCACCTACCCTCTCTTCAGGACACTACAAGAATTATAATCTACAAAAAATCAGAGCATGTAGAGTAGGAAGACTAAAAGTTGTAAGATCCTTAGTTCTGCACCTATGCTACATAGATTCTATCAATGATATCCAAAAATTCGCAAAGCCACTTCAAAGTTATGCTGGTGGTTTAGTAGGTGGTGAAAAGTAAAACTCTGAGGGTAGGAAGGTAATTAAGAAATGCTACAACAATGGATTTAAACTCTTATCACCTGATTCCCATTATGTATCTGAGTTGAGACTTTGCAATATTAACGAAAGTGAAATTTTGAGATAGTAGGTAACAAAGAAGCAACCCTTAACTTATCCAATAAATTTGAAAACTAAAACTCCAAACCCTGATCAACAGTCCATAAGTATGTACCTATAATGATTCAAAGAATGTGTGTCATACATCACCTTGCCTACCACACAATGACAACTATAAATTATTATATGTAACTTAAATGGACTCTTTACCTTTTCAAATTTTGAAAATATCATATGATGGTGACTAGAACCTACTGCAGTCATAATTATTACCTTTCAAGCTCTAGAACTCACTCTTTCATTTATGCACACCACATATCTACTTCAGATGTTCATAATTCACAAAGACATTCAAACTCTCTTAATATATACTACTATTTTCTAATGGGGTATCAGGTGGGTACACCAACAATGATTATTGTCCCTCTAAAGTATGTCAACACTGTCATTTGGACGTCTTCTTTTGCAATAAGTATTCCAAATATTTCAACTAGGCAATTTTTTCATGCTAACACTATTTTATTCACTTATGGTAGTTATGCTTTCAACCCTCTGATATAACATGACATCCTTTCAGTATAAAATTTGATAAAAAATATTACAGAGTGTAAAAGTCTTAACAATTTAAATCTAAAAAAATCAGACACAAAAGTTATCATTACTACACAAAACTGATGTTTTTTTATACTAGATATGAGCTTTTTTGGCAAATTAATTTTTTTCTGCCTAAGAATATAAAGGCTATTGCTACTTAGTATCTGATTTTATGTCTATGTCCATAGTGATACTCAAATACTCCAGAGTTAAAAAGTTGTCGGCAGGATGATCATCAGCGTTCCAAATTTTGATTTCAAGATGCAATAAATTTGCTATGGAAATGGTCAGCATGTCTACATCTTTCACATCTTTCTAAAAACTTCTCTGAAAATATTTAGTTTATTCCTCTTTTTTTCTTACCACTTATTCTGGATTCTTCTACCATACCAAAGTGACTAGCAACTCTGGTTTAAAAAGTTTAGCACACAATTTTGTTCATACATAATTAGCAACAAAATGTGATGTCACTTAGTACATTTTACATAAACAAAATTCAAACATTTTTAGAAAGTTGCTACATAAGTTACTTATAGATCAGAGGGTTGCAAGCATTGAGAAACCAACCACAGCAGAAGCAAAGGATGATACATACATGCAGGCGGGGAAGGGTACGTGTCTTCTAGGATAGTACCTGAGAAGTCCGCCAAGTGCCAAACTTCAGGAGACAAAGCGAGACAAAACTTAGGTCAGTGGACATTGCTCAATCTTATAACTTTTCTTAAGGTTCTCAAGCCAAGATTTTAGGTCTTATAGAAAATTTCTGGCTCATAGAGATAGTGCTCAAGAGGTGCTGACTTGCTCTAAAATCCTAAACTAACTTTTCACTTCCTACTGTAAATTTTTGGCTTTTGGACACTCAAACATTTAATGTATGCCAGCTCATGTTTTAAAGCAGTGTTTTAGCAACAGTATTTTTTGCTGAATGAGAAACACAACAGCAGAAGACATGATCAATGAAATTTTGAAATCAAATTCACTTGACTGAAAAAAAAGCTGCAAATTATGGTACAGTGCTTCATGGTTAGTTGAAAAATTACTGGAATATCATTAATGTTTGTAGACAAAATGCATCTATAAAATGTTCAACTTTGACCTTATTACTGCATTATGAAATAATTTTAATATAAAAATAGTATGATGAAAATGATATTTTCTAGAGAATTTGAAGGTGCTAGACTGAATATCCCTCTCAAAAATCAGAATATAGTCATAAAATGTAAATTTTCAAAATTATGAAAAAAATCAGCATGATATGTCAGAGATTAACTGGTTGCAAAGTAAACATCTGTGTTGTCTCAAATTTAATTCCAATGATTTTGCATCATGTTTTATCATTACTCTTTGACTGGTGGTCATTACACACGACCTCTTCAAATTTAAATTTTAAAGCTTGAAATTCCATTTTGAGCTTAGGTAAAGTAGGATAAGAACAAGACTATGATGGTTAATAAAGGGAATCCATTAATTTGGCTATTGCACATTATGAATGATGCTTCATTTAATAAAACCAAAAATCTAAATTTGTGGTTATTGATGTATGAAATTCACTTTTTTTTGTTTGGCCTAAGTGATAGCTTTTTCCTTTTAGTGACTGGAAAGTGTTTCTTTTATGGGAAAGGGAATTACAGATGTAGATAAAGTAAATAAACCTTTTCATCAAAATTTTGTTGATGATATATAATATAAAACATCAGTCATGATCATCCTCATTTGATCCGATTCCTACAAAAATCAGTCTACTGTGCTTAGGACTTGTAAACGAGTTTTCCCTAAGACTTTTGACATAGTATTCTCACTGTATTGAATGTAGAGATAACGTCATTTACACTGTAATACAATCTTTGAACATAAAAGTACAATTGTAAAACAAGATATGTTACAGCAGCTCAATCAATGGGGACATATTTACGGCACATAAAAAGACTCATCAAATCCCAAACTCTTGAATGGTGTCAGTACCTTCGATGGAAGTGTAGGAAATGCAAAAGCCTGCTTTTGCAAGGGCTGTATAAGCAGTCACCGAAGATGGTTATTTTGAGGTGCAGCACAAAACAGCAGAAGCAGTACAGAGAGGAACAAGAGGAAGATTGTGGGGGTTAGTACAGCAGGTATATGAATGGTGGAAGCAGCTTATATATCCTCTTAACTTCCATCATTGTAAGGGGAAAGTTTTCTCATAAGCAATGTATGTAGCAGCAGCTCTCTCTGAACCTGGGAGAGGCTTACAAAAGGAAACCTGCACCAAAACTGTAAAAAAAAGCTGCACAAAAGAGTGTGCTGAAATCTTCTTAGCTGAATGGAATGCACTCCACACACCAAAAATAAAACAGATGTCATAGCGTTTGTCTTCACAGAGCAACATGTGAGTAATAATGATAAATTGAACTAGTATTGATTAGCATAACTGTGCCATGCCAAACTAGTCAAACCTTGTGTATTACATTGCTCAGTCCCTTTATGACCTCACAGTATCTTAAAAGAAATGAATGAGTGTGTGTGTGTGTGTGTGTGTGTGTGTGTGTGTGTGTGTGTGTGTACACATATATATATATATATATATATATATATATATATATATATATATATATATATATATATATATATATATATATATATATATATATATATATAATACTGTAGTTAATGCAAGTGTATGAAGTCCACAGCATACTTTTAAATGCATTCTCAAATGCAATGCTCGCCTCCACCACCTCTTCCTGCAATCTGTTCCATGTGTTAATACTTCCATGTGGAAAACTATACTTTTTCAAGTCACTCAAACAGGTTCCTTTATTAAGTTTCTTTCCATGTTCTCTCAGACCCTGTGTTCTCGCAGTTGAGAAGAGATCATCTCTATCCACCTCACCAAACTTATTTACCAACTTATAAAGCATGATCAAATCTCCTCTCTCCCTTCTTTGTTCCAGTGTCACCAAGTCCATTTCCCTCAATCTGTCTTCATACGTCATATTCAAGAGTTCTGGGACCATTTTAGTTGCAATTCTCTGTATCCTTTCTAACTTTCTGATATCCTTCTTTTTGTGAGGAGACCATACAACTGCAGCATATTCTAGTTTTGGTCTCATCAATGTTATTATTTTCTTCATAATTTCTTTGTCCATATAGTGGAATGATACCCTTATATTTTGCATCATCCTGTAGGTTTCTCCAAATAACTTGTTTATATGCTTTTCTGGGGATAGTGTGTCTTGCATCGTTACTCCCAAATCTTTTTCTTCATGTACCACCTTTAAGTTTTCTTCTCCCATCCTATATGTTTTCCTCGGTCTTTTTTTTACTTTTCCCCATTACCATAACATGGCATTTGTTTGCATTAAATTCCATCCGTGTGTGTGTGTGTGTGTGTGTGTGTGTGTCCACACATTTGTAAGCAACATACGTTATTTCTTGTTATAAATATTCTTTAGCTTGTAAAAGACAAGTGTAATCAGGGGAGGGTAAGGGTTTGTGGGGCACACAACATTTGCAGCACTAGTTTGGCACTTCAGATATAAGGAAAAATTAATGTTTTGAGCTTAGCTGTGGGGTCTCAAGTGATGAACACACTGCGCACAACAACCACCATGAAGCTCAAGTGCAAAGCTATCAAAGCATACTGATGCAACATACTCCTTACTATAACTCTTTTACTAACTTCTGCTATCCACTCCTGAGTGATGCAAAAATCAACAAAAGTTGTAAGCAACTGTGAAAGTATTAGTAGATTATGTTGCATTAGATTAATATCATCAGCTAGACTATAAACTATAAAAGAAAGCTAAAAAAAATAGTTAATACATAACTAGAGAATGTGCAGCAGGATTCCTCACATTTAAAATGATTTGAGTTATTTTTGACTTTGCAAAATCTGTATTCATAATTTTTAAGACCTACTGTCAGGTACTACTTGTCACAATGTTGGTTCAATGAATATATCCACACACTTAGGTTCAGTGGTAATAATGCTATCCTCTTGTGATTTTTGAGTCCAGGTGAAAGATTCTTTACTTGAAAGCTTTCTCAAACTATTGACAGAAACACTAAGCTCATCATCATAATATTTTGAAGGCTAAGATAACTATTGGTGCAGTGGTTCTTAACCTGAGGGGCATTAGTAATTTCCAAGGGGAGAATGAGCCCTGGGGGAAAAGTTGGAATTTCTGTTGTTGGAATATTTGTTATCTTCATAAGAGGATGGGCTAATATTGAGAAATTTATGAGAAAAATGCAAAATTATTGCTTTTACTAACTTAAATTTTCTAAAGTCTACTTTGGCTTACCATTGTTTATCAAAGCCGGGAGGATATTTTTCTATTATTATTACTAAGTCTTAGAGGGAAGTTGATCTACATATGCTAGGGGGGCATGAAGGTAGGAACTCATTCCCTGAGGGAGAGAGTAGTAAAAAGATTAAGAACCACTGTATTAGAGCAATAGATTTTCATACAGAGATATGAATGGAATCCTGATGCATGGCACATACAAGGAATTGTCTTCCAGTGAAAGGTAATATTTGATAGACTGTTGTGAAAACTTTGGGTGTCCATAGGTTTCAGATGAAAATAGGATTATAAAATCAGAAATACTGGTAAACGTGTATCACGGAATATATATATACACAAAAATATCAAATAAATATTTATGGTATTAAGGAACTAAGGGAAAATATAATTTTTTTAATTCCTAAATGAAGAGTCAGAGTATCCAACATGTGGCTCATAGAGGGGGTGAAGTGCAGTCTCCCTTTGTACTTATTCCCAATGTGATTGGTAATTTTGCTCATCTGAACCATTTGGTCACTCAAAGCTGGCTATCTTCACAGGGATACTTTGATATTGTTTATAAGATATAAGATATGTAGGGAATGGAAAGCTGCAGCAAAAAATTACTTGTAAGTCCCTTATATGAACACTTTAAAATCTAATAAGTGACGATGAAGGAGGATAAATTCTATATATTGGAACACAACTGCTGATACAATATTTTCATCCAATAAATTAACTGTAACTATGGAAGCAGGTATTAATAAAACTCCTTTAGTATTACTATAATGATTCTGACTGCAATATTCAACCTTACCCTTAGTGAGGATCTTCTCTTGTCCTTGTCGCCCTTTTCTAGACCAGTGCCATAGCTGCGAGAGAAGGACCGGCCAAGGCTGCCTCCTGATGCCAATTTCTCCTGTCTTCGCCGTTCCATTTTGGCATACCTGGCCTGCTCATCCAGCTGTTGCCTGTAAGGGGGAGATAAATTTGTCCTTGTATAGTTTAACCCCTTCACTCCGGTGACGTCGACGTCGGCATCCGACGGGCATCCGATGGCGTCACCGTATGGAAAGGGTTAGCCCTCTTCTAAACCCCTTAATCCTCTTCCATTTCCTCTTAATCCTCTTCTAATCCTCTTAAGAGGAAATGGAAGTGGATTAAGAGGAATTTAGAGGAGGATTGAGAGGTTTAGAAGAAGATTAATCCTCTTCCATTTCCTCTTGACCGTTTCCATACTGTGACACCGACGTCTGCATCATGGATGGAAAGGGTTAAAAAGCATTTATCCCAGTAACCTCTCAAAATCTTCTTTCTCTTCTCTCTCAACAGCTTTTTTATCTCTTAATTTCCCCAATTCATCTTTCTATTATTCTATTCCTTTCCTTTTGCCTTTTGTGATACTCTTTAGAAATGCCTGTTCTTATCACAGCTATTAAAGTGACTAAATCTCCTCTTTTCTTACTATATCAATATTTAATTCATATCGTACTTCATACTCAAATCGTTCTGTTTAACTGAGCTTAACTCTTGTTTTCCTTTGGCTTTTTGTCAAAGGTTATTTCTGGTTGAGAAAATGTTTGCATCTTCCATTTCTTAATATTCTTCCTTAATATTAAAACACACTGCAAGATCAAGAATACTTTTTAACTTTTTAGCTCTTGTGAGGTTGATTGATTGGGATATCAAGTCATGGTGCTGTAACCATAGTCTCTTGTGAGGTGTCTATAAAAATTATGTCTTTGGGTTGAAGACCAAATTTTGCAATACATGCCCAGATGACTACAATAATCATCTAGGTTATTATCAATACTTACATGCAATATTCTCCATTTTTTGTCTCAACATGTAGGTGTTACATTTTGGATTGAGGAATAACTTGTGTAAAAATGACTAAGCTGAATGTTATTCTAATACTGTACCAAATCTTTATTTACCTTGCTGGGTTGACAAGGCCCTCAAGCTCTGTTGCAAGATGTCTGCGGATTATATTTTTTGACTGTGGGATGCCCAGAGCAGTGGCCATGGTGTCTGCCGTGAAGGAGGGCTCCAGTACCACAAGGGCACCATGAACTCCACTATCTATGTGATGGTGGGGTAAAATAGCACTTAAACACAAAGAAAATATAAAACTATGTCATCATTTTTAGATTTTTAAATGCAAATTTATCCCGAAACCGAGTCACTGAAGTTTTTGAATGAACATTAATGTACTCCCTGCATTTGTCAGTGGCATTTTTACAATATATATATATATATATATATATATATATATATATATATATATATATATATATATATATATATATATATATATATATATATATATATATATATATATAGATACACGAATATATATATTTAGTTTGGTTGCGGTTTTATGTGGATTTTCATAGAAGATTTTTTAGGATTTTTAAATTTTCTGACGAGCAGGAAATTCAAAAATCCTAAAATGATCTTCTATGACAATCCGTATAAAACCGAAACCGAACTATTGGAAACCGTACTATTTGAGGGACGACTGTGTGTGTATATATATATATATATATATATATATATATATATATATATATATATATATATATATATATATATATATATATATATATATATATATATATATATATATATATATATAAACGCTCGATTTTTCGACACTCACCCTTGAGGTTTTCTGCATACTCTGCCAGGTCTATGGAGCGTGCCCACCTCACCCACCGTAGGTTCGTCCAAACCACAGGATCTGTGTCCACCAGTTCACTCTGTCGCCGCCTCTCAGCCAAAACCTATCAACACACCATTAGGGTAAATCATGTGGCAAGTACTGAAGAGAGCTGAAACCAACAATTGTATTTTTTTCCAGAAGCTCACTATTCAGGTTATGGAAAGAATGGGGTCCCTTCATAAACCTATGCATTGGCTCTAAACAAGAATCAGATGGTAGTAATTTTTCATATTATACAACTCTCTTTATTGAAACTGAAAAGTAAATGACAGCATAAACTTTTACTTTATTGAAAAGATTCTGTCACCTTGAGAAGCCTATATTTTGAAGAACTATGACATATCAAATGGAAGAAAGAGTACAGCATATGTTTTCTATATTGTTGATTATTATGGGAATAAGGCAAAACATGAAGGTTATATGCACTTTGCTCTAACTGCACCTACTCAGCTAAACTTAATAAATATCAATAAAAAATACATTAGAAGTTGTCTATCATATATTGGTGCAAGCTGCCATTTTTTCCATATTTAATGTGCAATAAAGTTCTCCCATTATTTCTTTAAGCAAATCTGAACATGTTAAAAGTGGATAATTTATATAGATTTTGTTAAAGAAAAAACTGACCTGAATTTAGTCCTTTAATTATAGCATCAATCAAGTAAGATTTACATAATATTATTGCATCCAATATCTACATGAAATCCACAATTTGAACAGCCTTCTGCCCTAAATTATATGTATCAGAAATCCCTTGGCTCTGCTCACCTGTCTGTCAAATCTCACAATTCTTAGTAGGTGTACCCCATGGATGATAGAGGCTTGGTGGAATTTACGATGAACACCAAGATGCTTCTCCAACTCCTTCTTGGTGAGGGCTTCAAGGAGACGGCCATCCACCAGGGAATTAGCAAAGTTGTCTGAGTACTGAGGGAGGCCTAGGTCTGGTAGCCACTCAGAGGAGACCCAGATATGCCCTAAGGCTGAGATTCTTGGGTATCGAGTAAGCCGGGGTTCTCGAAGCTCTTCAATGGCTAGCCTGAGCTTCTTCCGGTGCATTGGGTGTGTGATTCCAAGACCAGCCTCCAGCTCAGAATCACTAAGCTCAAGTAGTACCTTGTATTGAAGACAGGAAATCATCAGTGTGGAAATTAGATTAAATACAATCCTATGAGTAACAGATTTTCCATTCTTATTCAGTTATTTTTTGTGATAAAACTAAAAGAAACCCTCCTATGAGTAACAGATTGTCCATATTTATTCAATTATTTTTTTGATAAAACTACTATCGTGCTAGACGAAATATGAATATGAATTGATACTTTTTATCATTTGGAAATTATACTAAATCCTTTAATCATAAAAAAAACTTTCATATCAACATACTACTCTGATATTATGCAATGCACCATTGTACCAATCTATTATTATGACATGATTTAGTAATGTAACAAAATGTAGCAAACTATATGCAGAAAAAAATCAAACTCCACCTACTTACTTTTCTGCAGCAGCATTATTGTATCACTTCAGTATTTCATAATTTTTGTTATTAATGAAAAATATATTTGGAATACAAACCTTCCCACTGCGAACATTTTCTGCACACATTGCACCATACTGAGCCATGCCCAGGGTCACCTCCAGCCAAGCCAGCACTGTGGGGGCTTTCCATCTCTCAAGAGGGATGTGTTGTGCTTCCTCAAGTAGCCTTAACTTCTCTGAATAACTCTCCTCAGTGAGTGGGGAGGCACAGAGGGAGGAGCTTGGAGACCAGGAAGCTCTCTTGTCACTTCCAATACCTACATGTGTTATTGGGTTAGTCAAATAATACATTTAATCTACTATAGCTGGAAAGTGCACTACTGAATGATGGGTGAAGATGTAAAAGATGACACACAGAATTCAAAGTACTGACTCATACGAACAGTTTCATCAATATTTGCATGCCTTCAATATTTCTATATACTCTTGAGTTATCAATGTGTGTAGCAGTTCTAGGTGTTAATATGTATGCAGTAAAATGATTCAAGATGCATGTACAAGGCAGCATTATCTATATAATATACATCATAACTATCTTGCAAGGTCTTTTAAG
This sequence comes from Eriocheir sinensis, assembly GCF_024679095.1. Taxonomy (NCBI): domain Eukaryota; kingdom Metazoa; phylum Arthropoda; class Malacostraca; order Decapoda; family Varunidae; genus Eriocheir; species Eriocheir sinensis. The sequence continues at coordinate 22,870,084 of NC_066511.1, forward strand.
ATTAAACAAGTAAAATTATGTGAGTAACTTTAAACAAACATATTAAATGATTAGTAATTCAGAAGTGTGTGTGTGTGTGTGTGTGTGTGTGTGTTTTTACCTATTTGTATTTACCTATTTGTAGTTTACCAGGCCCGCGCTAAGCTCTAATAGTCCAGTCTCCATATCTACATTTATCCAGCCTTTTCTTCATTTGTTGGACACTGTTCGCCTCTACCACCTCTTCTCGTTCCATGTGTTAACACTTCTATGTGGAAAACTATACTTTTTCAAGTCACTCAAACAGGTTCCTTTATTAAGTTTCTTCCTATGTCCTCTCAGCCCCTGCATTTTCACATTTAAGAAGAGATCATCTCTATCTGCCTCATCAAACTTATTTACCAACTTATACAGCATGATCAGATCTCCTCTCTCCCTTCTTTGTTCCAGTGTCGTCAAGTCCATCTCCTTCAATCTGTCTTCATACATCATATTCAAGAGTTCTGGGACCATTTTAGTTGCAATTCTCTGCATCCTTTCCAGCTTTCTGATCTTCTTTTTGTGAGGCGACCACACAACTGCAGTATATTCAAGCTTTTGTCTTGTCATTGTTGTTATTATTTTCTACATCATTTCTTTGTCCATAAAGTGGAATGATACCCTTATATTTTGCATCGTCTTGTAGGTTTCTCCAAACAGCTTGTTTATGTGCTTGTTTTGTGTGTGTGTGTGTGTGTGTGTGTATTTACCTAGTTGTAATCTACAGGAACGGAGCTATGCTCGTGCTGTCCCGTCTTTCCAACTACTTCCGTCTAATTTGGCCTTAAATGTGCTTATTGACTTAGCCTGTACCACTTCCCTCTCCAGCCAACTCCAGACCTCCACACATCTCTGCGGGAAGCTGTTTTTCTTGATGTCTCTTCAACAAATTCCTTTTCTCAACAGCTTTCCATTTCCTCTTAAGTTTCTCTCTTCACTTATCAAAAGGTCATCTCTATCCAATTTCTCTAGACCATTCATCACCCTCTACACCGCTATTAAATCTCCTCTTTCTCTTCTAATTTCCAATGTAGGGAGGTTCAGCCTCGGCAATCCTTTTTCATAAGGCAGGTCGCTCAGACTAGGTGCCATTTTTGTTGCCGCTCTCTGTATCCTCTCCAGTTTTCTAATGTGTTTCTTAAGTGATGGTGACCAAGCCACTGATGCATATTCTAGTCAGGGCGTATCAAGGTCACAATTAATTTTCTTACCATGTCCTCATCAAGGTATGTGAACGCTGCTCTGATGTTCCTCAGCAGGTTGTATATCTCAGCTGATATTTTATTCACATGTCTTTCTGGAGACAAGTTCTCTGTGATCATCACTCCAAGGTCTTTTTCTTCTGTCTTCTTATCTAACTTATCCTTACCCAACTTATAATGCCCCTCTACTCTCATTGCACTCTTTCCAAATTCAATAACACTGCACTTTTTGGTATTAAAATACATTTCCCACTTCCTGCTCCATTCCCACACTGTGTCCAGGTCTCCCTGGAGCAGCAAGCAGTCTTCCTCTTTTTCCACTCTTCTCAGTATCTTGGCGTCATCGGCAAACAGACTGTGTGTGGCAAACAAACAGTGTGTGTGTGTGTGTGTGTGTGTGTGTGTGTGTGTGTGTATACACATATATTATATATAATACTGTAGTTAATGCAAGTGTATGAAGTCCACAGCATACTTTTAAATGCATTCTCAAATGCCATTTTTTTGGCACACAAACAAACTGAAAACAAGACATGAATACATACTGGCATGTTGTATGAGGTACTAACTCAATGACAGGGACATATATAGACAGATAAGGACATATAAAGCAAATGAAGGCACATTAGGACACACATTAGTAAGTAAGGTTAAGGGTTTTTGATGTCCTCTAGAGTGAAGTCTGAAGGCAGGTCTTCTGAGCTGGAGACTCCTATGATCAATAAAGGAACCAACACAGTTATTACTTTCATTTTACTAAAGGTGTACTATTGCTCACTCTACTCAGTGACATTTTCGCTGGTTAATTTTCTCAAATAGTTTTTCTTAGTTGTATTATGTATGTAACTATGTACATCTCAAATGAATTTATAGAATTAGGAATTATCTCTTTATGTATGTATGTATGTATTAATGTGTGTGTGTGTATGTGTGTGTGTGTGTGTGTGTGTGTTCAACATACAAGGATGTTTTTAAGCAGGTTTTAAAACATTTAACTGAGTAGTTTTTTTGCATTGTGTGATAGCATTCTTTAGTTGTCTTTGCCATCTTGTTGGAACCTATATATCGGTGAAGTAAATAAAGAACTTGAAATCTGCAGAGATTAGTTGACTGATGTTTATTTGGATTTTCTTTTAGTTATTCATTCTTATAGAGGTCATCACAATTTTTGAGTTCTCTACTTTTTCTAAGAGAAATGAAATTTTTTTTAAAAATACATACTTAATGTTAAGTGAACAATTTTTTTCAGAAAACATGAGAACAAAAAATCATACCATCATATATTGAGGTGTCCAGTGCAGCTCGTTTCTTCTGTCTTGCAAATACCCTAGAGATGGAACCCCAAGTGCCACCACTCTTGTGATTTTTGCGCATTAGTGTGCTGGTGCCTTGTGCTTTGGAGACCTCACCACCTTCACTTAGACGCTCACACAAATGCTCAGCAGAACGGCTCAGTCCCCCGGCATTGGCACTACTGCAAAAGAAATAAAATTTATCTACCTATAGCACTAGCCTAATACCTGTATCTTCCCAAGAGTCCACTGGGTGGGAGGCCACGGCAAAAAAGTCTCCTCTTTCTGTTTATACATTCCCTTTTATGTATATTCACTCCTCTTGTCCCTTCTCGTCCCCTCTCCTCCACTCTCGTCCCCTCCTCTCTCCTCCCTCTCCTCTCCTCTCCTCTCATCCCCTCTCCTCCACTCTCGTCCCTTCTCGTCCCCTCTCGTCCCCTAGCTCTCATCCCCTCTCGTCCCCTCTCATCCCCTCTCGTTCCCTCTCCTCTCCTCTTGTCCTTTCTCGTCCCCTCTCCTCCACTCTCGTCCCCTCTCCTCCACTCTCATCCCCTCTCGTCCCCTCCCCTCTCCTCCCCTCTCCTCTCCTCTCGTCCCTTCTCGTCCCCTAGCTCTCATCCCCTCTCGTCCCCTCTCATCCCATCTCGTCCCCTCTCCTCTCCTCTTGTCCTTTCTCGTCCCTTCTCGTCCCCTCTCATCCCCTCTCCTCCACTCTCGTCCCCTCTCCTCCACTCTCATCCCCTCTCGTCCCCTCCCCTCTCCTCTCCTCTCTCTCTCCCTTCTCTCCTCTCTCCTCCTCTCGTCCCCTCTCCTCCACTCTCGTCCTCTCCTCCACTCTCATCCCTCTCGTCCCCTCCCTCTCCTCTCCTCCTCCTCTCCCTCTCCCTCCTCCCTTCTAGTCCCCTCTCCTCCACTCTTGTCCCCTCTCCTCCACTCTCGTCCCCTCCCCTCTCCTCCCTCTCCTCTCCTCTCCTCTCCTCTCATCCCCTCTCTCCTCCTCTCGTCCCCTCCCTCCTCTCCCCTCTCTCCTCTCCTCTCCTCTCATCCCTCTCCTCCCTCTTGTCCCTCCCCTCTCATCCCCTCTCGTCCCCTCTCCTCTCCTCTCCTCTCCCCTCTCCTCCTCTCGTCCCTTCTCGTCCCCTCTCCCCTAGCTCTCATCCCCTCTCGTCCCCTCTCATCCCCTCTCCCCTCTCTCTCCTCTCCTCTCCTCCCCTCTCCTCTCCTCTCCTCCACTCTCGTCCCCTCTCCTCCACTCTCATCCCCTCTCCTCCACTCTCATCCCCTCTCGTCCCCTCCCCTCTCCTCCCCTCTCCTCTCCTCTCCTCTCCTCCCCTCTCCTCTCCTCTCGTCTCCTCTCCTCCCCTCTCATCCCCTCTCTCCCTCTCATCCCCTCTCCTCCCTCTCCCCCTCCTCCCCTCTCGTCCCCTCTCCTCTCCTCTCATATCGTCCCCTCTCCTCTCCTCCCTCCCTCTCCTCTCCCCTCTCCTCGTCCCCTCTCCTCTCCTCCCCTCTCCTCTCCTCTCCTATCGTCCCCTCTCCTCCACTCTCGTCCCCTCTCGTCCCCTCTCCTCTCCTCTCCTCTCCTCTCCTCTCCTCCCCTCTCGTCCCCTCTCCTCTCCTCTCCTATCGTCCCCTCTCCTCTCCTCTCCTATCGTCCCCTCTCCCCTCTCGTCCCCTCTCGTCCCCTCTCCTCTCCTCCCCTCTCGTCCCCTCTCCTCTCCTCTCCTATCGTCCCCTCTCCTCCACTCTCATCCCCTCTCCTCCACTCTCATCCTCTCTCGTCCCCTCTCCTCTCCTCTCCTCTCCTCTCCTATCGTCCCCTCTCGTCCCCTCTCCTCCACTCTCGTCCCCTCTCCTCTCCTTTCGTCCCCTCTCGTCCCTTATCCTCCCCTCTCATTCCCTCTCGTCCTCTTTCGTCCCCTCTCCTCTCCTCTCGTCCCCGATTTTGTTATCAGCGATAACGTATCGTGATAATTTATCACGATAACGCCCAGCTATGCTATACAGCTTGCATGAATGATTTCTGCGCCAGAGTCCGTGCATCGAGATTTGCCATGCAACTTCATATTTGCCTCCCATACCATCATGAAAGCGCAAGAGGCATTAACCGTGTGTTCGGCAATGATGTAAATCTTTTTCTCCACTCACTGGTATGAGGGAATGAGGGTCTCCCTCCGTCCCCTCCATCCAGGGGGGTTGACAGTTTGTATGGCCTTGAAGAATTTAGCCTAAGATTTCACCTACGTCCTTGTGTTACTGCCCATTTTTGCTGGATTACATAATGGATGGAAACCATACAGGAGGCAAAACAATTCCATCAATCGCTGATCTTTACATTGCTGGGCAAAATGAAGCCTCCTCTTCTTTTTGAGGCCATTTATCAGTGGCTTCTTCCACACGCTATAACACCTACTGCCTAGGTCATGTTGCAGAGTTTCTTGCACTGTAGGGAGCGACACATCACCAAGAAGAGTGTGGGCTTGTTCTTTCAGTTTTCTGGTTCTAAGGTGAGGAGTGACGTCAAGCTATCGTTTTAACACGTTCCTGCTTTTATGTATAAATTTTTTTATTTCCCTGGTTGTTTCTTGGGGAGTGTGACCGTCCCCTCTCCGCCAGCCTTATATCAGTGGATCAAGTTTCGCACTGTTCTAAGCTTCAGTCTTTTAAGTTTGCAAATTTCCTTAGTACTGTGCCCAGCAATGTAAAGATCAGAGATTCCTGGTATTGTTTTGCCACCTGTATGTTTTCCATCCATTATGTAATCCATCAAAAATGGGCAAAAACACAAGGATGTAGGAGAAATTTTAGGCTATAAATTGTTCAAGGCCATACAAACTGTCAACCCCCCCGGATGGAGGGGAGGGAGGGAGACCTTCCTTCCCCCACACCAGTGAGTGGAGAAAAAGATGTACATCCCTGCTGGACACACCATTAATGCCTCTTGGGTTGTAATGATTGTATGGGAGGCAAATATGAAGTTGCACGGCAAATCTTGATGCGTGGACTCTGGAGCAGAAATCATTTGTGCAAGCTGTATATACTGCTCCTTGAATTTCTCTTCATCTCCATGCTTACATTCTTTCCTTCTATGGTTCTCAATTCACCCTACTTTCACTTCTTCACTTCCAATTTGTTCCCTGATACGATACATAAATTTTTCCACTTTCTGCATCGTATTGTCTCAAGCTTACATCACAACTAGTTACACTTGACCAACACACTCTATAGGGTGATGTAAAATTAATGATTTTAGTTTGCTTTCTCTTCATACAATTAATTTACTTTTCCATCACTTCATTCACTCAAAACTTCCCTCTCCTGCAGCTCCTATTAAACTCATCCAATGTTTTTTGTAGCTTGTTCTCATTTTTGGCCAAGAGAACAGTGGCATCAGGAAACAAACTTGCCATTATCTGTTGGTATATACCATTCATAACAGTTTTTTGCACCATTACTCCACTGTCTTGCTTTTATCTTGCTCAGACACCCATACATGTACTATACACATTAGAGTCAAGGGAACATAACACATCCCTGCCTTACTCCCACAATAATTCCAAAGCATATGATCACTGTAATACCTTCCCATATACAAGCATGGGCCATTTTATATAAATAAATATAGAACTGAGACCAATATTCATTAGATAAAAAAATTGAGGCCAATATCTGTTAACAAAAGAAAGTAACTTATAACACATTCTGATAAGAGATCTGAGGACAATTCCTGATAGCAACAGGAGTAAATAGAAAACATTTTAATATCTGATTGGATAAAAAAATACTACTACAAGAAAAAAGTTTTAGTTTACACAAAGACACTCAAGAAATACCTTACCTGTTAGCAAGGCCACTCATGGGTGCAGGAGTTTGTACACTGGTAGGTGTTCTGTCCCCTCTGCCAGACTGGTCATCCCCTGCCCGGCAATACGCAGGAGTGGCATACAGGGGGGAGAGTGAGGGGGACTCTTTAGGGGTGCCTGGCCCACCTAGACCACCATTAAAAGTGAGTAATAAATGTAATGAGTAAAGGTAAACAGTTTCCTACATTGTTAAATATATTTAAAGTAGTGCTTTAATAGAGCAGAGGTAAAGACAAACTTTAAAAGACAATTTTTTTCACCTACAGCATTCAAAGTTAGGAAACAGGCCAAACAAAAGCAACAAATTTGAATTAGGAAAAATAAATAGACAGGCCAACATATATAAATATATATATATATATATATATATATATATATATATATATATATATATATATATATATATATATATATATATATATATATATATATATATATATTAAAAAAATCAAGGCTTCTTGCCCAGCTGCATCTTAGTCTATAAATTTTAAAGTTGGGGACATATACTAAGCTGCACATGACCTCAGTGCTCATCTTTCTCTTTTAAACCCTTAAGCCTGTGGTGGGTATAAAACCGCTACCCTTGGGTACAGGGACAGTGTGACATTTGAGCCACCAATTTACCTTCTCCAGGTTTCCCCAGGTACCTATTTATTGACCAGCACAAAAAGGGGATGAACAGTTGGGCAAGCTGGGCACCAACTGCTCAGGGCAGGGATCGAACCCAGGCCTGCGGATTCTTCGGTAGGCGAGCTAACCACTGCACCACAGCATGCATTACAACATTTCAATGAAAAAACTATTTGTATGTAGCCTTACTGGTAGTACTTGTGACCAAAACAGTTTCCAGTTAATAGAGATTCTTTTGAAGAAAAAAGTGTGAGAAGGTCTAATAAATTAAAACAGTGAAATACATGACACAGAATCATGTACACACTCTGGCTCCCTATGTTTAGTCTAGAAATTCTGTACACAAATAAAATTTGCTACAGTGCTCAAGAGAAATAAAAAAATACTCCAAAATGCAAAGAGACACTTGGAAAGCCCATATTTAGTCCATGGTAAATAAATACTTAAAACATATCTGAAGTAAAATAAGTCAAGCACTCAAAATCTCATACATAAAAAAGCAGTTAAAATTAATTAACGTTTACAACCAATCATGCAGAATGACAAATGTTTTCTCATAAAAGTGATGCTCTGCACAAATATCCTCTCAAAATTTCTGTGAGAGAATGGACAGAAGATATGAAGGATTGGTTCATATTGAAGGAAGATCATTGTCAGGAGGAAAATACAAAATATGAATGTTTATAATGCAAAAGGAGAGGCAAGAGTATATTTGATAGGAATGCCATTTCCTATGAAGTGTCATGAAATGAATGTGACATTCATAAAGGCTGGGAGGGAAAATGGAAAGGTTCCTTAAATAAGCTGTGATGAGAGGTAAACTGTGTATCTCTGTCTATAATGGGATCCACAGCTCAATAAATCAAGTTTCATTGATATAAACTACAGGAACACTGCATGCATAATTCGTCAAATCCTGCATTTCTCAGTCCAGGAATGCAATTAATTATTAAACATGCCACATTTTGTGTGTGTGTTTATTTACCTAGTTCTGATATACAGTAAGCAAGCTACACTTGTGGGACCCCATCTCCAAATCTTAGTTCATCAAGTTTAGCTTTGAATTCATGAATATCATGGGGTAGGACCATAGGACTAACTCTTTTTCGAGGTCATTCCAGGTGTCAGTGAAAAGCTGTTTGTTAATATGTCTCAGAAACCTTGTCTTCTTTAAGTTCTTTCTCTGACCTCTTCTCTTTCTAGCATCCCATTCAAGCAAGTCATCCCTGTCAATATTTTCCATTCCCTTCATTGCCATGTGTGTGTGTGTGTGTGTGTGTGTGTGTGTGTGTGTGTGTGTGTGTGTGTGTGTGTATTTACCTATTTTTTGCCTTGATGTGATATACAGGAAATGATTCATTACAAGTGATGATGCCTTTTTCATACCAGGTTTTTATCACCTCTCACTTTGTCAAATTTCTTTGTTTTTGGAAGTGTTGAATTCCCAGTAAAATGTTTATCTTATCTGACCTTGCCTCACAGCTAGAGCCTTGCCTCTAGTCTAACAAGGATTATTTCAATCATTTCCCACATACAGCTGAAAAGCAAATCCCTCAAATTTTTTCTAACACACTGCTACTCCATCAAGAGGTTCTGGAAAGTATATCACCAATGCACCAGAGTTTTTACAGCTAGTTGGGAATAAGGTCAAAAAGATCTTTTAGCACCACCTTTAAGGAAATCTCTGGATATTTTCCATCTTGACCAAACACCAAGGATTCTATTGCTTTGCTGTCATTGTAGGAGAGCATTTCTTTCCTACAAATTGGTTCCTTGGTAAAGCTCAAACATAGACCACTGGATGGGGGAATAATACCCTATACAATAAGAAGAAAACAGACATAGGTGACAGAAGACTCTTTGAGTCTTGGCTAGGCATAGGAGAAGGTTATGAGACTTGCCTGTTACAGTTAATTAGATAAATACATTTCTCAATGTAACAGAAGTTAGGGATTAAAGTACTTCTGTATACCATATAAAAAAAAAACTGAGAATATAAACTGGCACTCACTGCTTCTGGTATTCAACATTGATTTGAAAATTATACAGCTGAAAATAGCATCAGTTATAAAATGAATCCATCAAAACTATAAAGACCTTCAAAATCACAGGTAGACAGGCAAAAATAGGAATGAAACAACCAGCATTCAGGTTTGCTAAAAGGACAGCAAAAAGCAATGCAACAACTGGCTCATTGATATAACACAGGCATTGCTGAGGTACAGGTAACGCCACAATCTGACATACAGGCATAATAGAGGTACTGGGGAACGGCAGCACATCGATATGAATCACAATCCACAGACCCACGGTCCAGGAGTAGGAAGGGGGCGCCTAGAATTCAAAGTCACAAATAATGTACACTGGGGATAACATGTAAAGATGTTATTTAAGGAAACATTAATATTAACAGCAACATAAACTATAACAGAAAAGTTGCTGATGGGATCTGCACAACAAGTACAGTGATATTTGATACATATGAGCCAGAAACAAAGTAATACTTCATCAAAGAAACATTATTACACTGAAGACAGTAATTACAGCCTTGATTTAATATCAACAGACTAAATAATAGAGGAAATTTATTCTCTGTTGAGACTGACGCAACAATGATGAAAACATTTTAGCTCTTAGCTCGTAATTAGCATAAAGATTTTTGTTTCCTCAACAACTACGTATATTAATTGCATCTCATTAAACCGTAACCCCAGAGGTCCAAACCGTCTATTGTAAAATCTAAGTAATATGGCAAAATGAGAACCACTATGCAAAAATTTGATAAAATAGTCTGGAGACTAAGATCACTCAGTAACTTCCCTCAAACTTAGTTTACTATATATATATGTAATAATTTCTAGAATGGATTGTAAAAGTTGATGTGCATTATCAATTTCATCCTTCAACAAGCCACACTGCACTGCAGGGTTAAGGTTTTCCTTATTTCTTTAATTTATCTGAATCTGCTAGACATTCTCTCTCTCTCTCTCTCTCTCTCTCTCTCTCTCTCTCTCTCTCTCTCTCTCTCTCTCTCTCTCTCTCTCTCTCTCTCTCTCTCTCTCTCTCTCTCTCTCTCTCATTTCCCATAATATAATTGTAATTAAATTCTTTGGAGTGAATAATAACCATGAATTTCGAATATATAATGAATATTTTTCACTACTTCAGTCTCTTCTCTTGTCATTTCCATTCTCCTTTCATGAACTTTTTTTTTTTCGATATAAAGATTGTAAAATATTTATCTAATATCCTTGAAAGTATCTTGGGTAAAAGGACATACAATTGAGACCAGAGGAAGTGAAAAGCCCATACAGTGTAGTGATGAATTCCATAATGTAAAGAAACCATTAAATATAATGTTATAATGCATCTAAATAGAATTAGGTGACCAAAGGACAAAAGCATCACAGATTCCATTAAAAGCAACCTGGGTTTCAGTCTTATGCAACTGCTAAGGGATTCCCAAGATATCAGCTTTTTTCAGTTATAATTAGTATACTTATTAGTGAAAAGCAACTAAGGCACCATTATTTCATGTAAAACAGTTTGGGCAATAGTCTCACCATCATGGCTGGCAGTGGACTCCCGGTCACTGGAGAGCCTCACACCGGAGTCAGCCGAAGACCCCCGTCCATTGGGGGTTGGCGTGGGGGTGGCAACGGGTAGCGGAGAGCAGGTGGGGGTGGAGGCAGTAGGTGTGGGCAAGCCATTGGTCCTGACAGACTCTGCATCACTGTAGTAACCCACAGAGTTGAGCTGCTTCCGGACCTAAGAGAATACTAGTAATTCACATTTGAAGAGTAGACCTCTGCATTATAATTTATTGATATATATAATTCTTCATCACTGCAGCAGTCAGGAAAGCTATTCTTTCAGTGCCATTATCATGGGTATCTATATATGTAGTACTATAATAGTATTCATCAACCATCTCACAATCAGGCAAAGCTAGGTATCTATCAAAGGGGGTAACCTGTGGAGGGGTGGCACAGCTGAGTATGGAGAGCACTAGGCAAGTGGAGCTTGGACATTCTGATATACTACATAAAAGGTTACTAGAGCATATTCTAAGTCTTAGAATATGCTCTTAGAATCTAAGATCAGATCAGTGGTAGGTACCAAGGCATGGCCAGTGGGGGGGGGCACCTGGGTGGGTACCAGATTCTTATGAGGGGGCACATGCCCCCCCACCCCCTGTAACTATGCCACTGCTCACAAAAATGTAATGGTATATGAAACTGTTCAGTTCTAATATTTTTGCGTTTTCAATCAATCTGCTATTTCCCGCAGATATTACTATATAGTTTTCCAAATTTCTCTCCCCACCCCCCTTCCCCAGAACTAGTGATTTCTGGAAAAAAAATGTTGCATTTTGTAGAAAACACATCAACTCACCAAAAATAAAAGCCTTGACCTCATAATATGAAGAAATTAGGAAAATGAGAACTAACTGCCTCACAAGACCTTGGGGAAGGCGAACTCTGCCGCCTCCAGAGTTAAGCTGATGCGCTGCTTCGACAGCCATATTGACCAAGAATGAAATCTGGATCTGAACAATAATGCGCAGGGCACCTATGCAAGTGCTCAAATCTTATCTTGATCTTGATATTGACAGTGGTGGTTGGGAAGAGTATCCACGTATTTATCACAGACAGTTGAACTTATAAAATGTAACCAACCTTAATCACTTAAAAAAAGGTAGACTTCGCTCCTCTAAACCCCTTTATTTAAATCTAATGAGCCCTAACATCACCTAACGCGGGGGGGTTTTCCCCCTTTGACCAATTCCATTTGGTTTGAAGGTTACAATATATTCACCTGTTCTTATGTGCCCCCAAGGGATATCAGGCAACACTACCGCGAGCACTCTCTCCTCTAGCACTTCCCTAACCTCTCCAAAAAACTAATGATTTCCGCAAATAATATGATGGAAGCTGATAGCAAACACATCAAAACTTACCAGAAATAAAAGTTACATCCTCATAATACGCAGGAACGAGGAGAAATAACCACTTCACCCCTCGCAAGACCACAAGGGCCTTGCTACAGTCACAGATGGCTCACGTCGACCGCCATAATGGAAAATATAGGCACATGGTGGAGCGTATCACAAGTATTTATCATAAATCATTACACTTAATAGATCTAAGCAAACCTGACATCATCTCCTAACACGGGTGGGAGCTTCACCCCCTCGAACTTCTCATTTAGCCATTTCCGCAGAAAATGATTGTAAAGAAGGATGAAGAGTACAAGATTTATGCTAGAAAAAAGTGTCAAGCTCCAGAGTGCTGGGTGTAAAACTAGATGAATACCGTTTCTGACCCCCTTCAGATTGTTAATAAGGAAGTCTGGAAAAAACAATTAAAATCACTGAGTGGCAAGTCCAAACATGGCTCACTTTTTGAGAACCTCGGCAAAATTACCAATAACATTTGATTTTAAGCCCATTCAACCTATGCACAATGAAGTGAGAGGGTGATAAAAAGAATGCATACTATTATAGTCAGAACCTCATCACTCTAACTTCCTATAAATAGTACCATGTCAAGTTCTTCCTGGAGCTTCTTTACAGTGGCTTCCTTGAGGCTGAGCTGCGTTGAGAGTTTGACGACCCTCTCGGACTCGTCTCTCGCATGCTTGAGGATGCTCCACTTTTCCCGCTCTGTCTCGTCTCTCTCGGCGGCCAGGTGGCGGAGGGACTCGTCGCTGTCCTTCATCCGCTGGGTGAAGAAGAGACAAGAAACAATTTTTCTTTTTTGGTACTTGTGTAGTTTTGTTCTGCTGTTGTGTTTCTTTACCTTAAAGAGAATACTATTTCCGTCGTAACAGACGTCTGTTAGCTTTGAACAAAAGTTTTTAATCATTAACACCTTCATATTATTATTGAAGGGAAATGTATTTTTGTCCCCTCTGCTCTGCCACACAGTCCCTTCCTTCATATGCTACCTATAGGTAACATATGAGAGGGAAAAGTTGGTGTTGGCACTGTGTGGCAGAGCAGAGGGGAGGAAAGGACCCGCAGAATCGAATGCCCAAACGGACATTTCGAAATGGTTTGACTATATATATATATAGTATATATATATATATATATATATATACTATATATATATATATATATATATATATATATATATATATATATATATATATATATATAGAGTCGCCACACTACACATGTTGTCTCGTCCATTTACAATGCCATCTACGGTTATCCCTCTAAGCAAGTTTGTGTAGGCCAGATTCCCATACAAAGTTACTCATGGCAGGATTCATTGACTGGCTCTAGCAACGAGCTTTGTGGGAGCCCCCTCAGCTTCTCCACACAGGGTTGTCACAACCTGTGCAGCAGGATTGAATCTTGTGCGGCCTGCCACATGCCCAAGTAGCTGGAGTTGGCATTCACGGACTATGCAAGTAATAGACCTCGATTCTGTCTCATATAATAACTGCGGATTTGACACAAAACCATTCCAATGAAACCTCATGATTCTGTAAGCACAATTATTACCAAAGGTATCAACTCGCCTCTTGAAGTCAGTATTTTATGTTGATGTATTTTAACCATAAAGTAAGAGATGAAGCACATGTGACTTTAAGATCCAAATCCTTATCCTTCTGCACAAGTACTGACAACGCGATGTACACATACTGAGTCAGTAATATGAAGCAACAGATAGAGGATAGCCTACTGAGGTAGATGTGAGAAACTACACATTTACATATCTTGTGTGTATGCGGGTGATGAGCTAAGTAGCAAAAGTGATAGTAAAGCAACTTACAAGAAAGTGGTAAAGAACACTTGACAGTTACTGCCTTTTTGTATTTTCCTTGCTGTTGTTTGATTATGTGGGACTTTCCATGTTATTTTCTCTATTTTTAGGATGGAAAAAGTTGCGGTGGACTGAATGAATCAACTGTCCTGTACACAATATCATTTACTGTTTCTAAAGCTTTCCCTTGGATATGTTAAATTTGAGCGTATTTATTAAACAAAAGTCAACTAGTTTTCTTTTAATTCCTCTTCAGGTCTATCTGTAGACTATCCCTGTTTAATTCTCTCATATGCTGAAGATCATTCCTAGTTTTCCTAAATAGAACAATGTCATATTGAAATCAAAGATTACTTAGACATTCATTTCCTAATTCAATTTCCTTAAGCTTCCAGTTAAGCTCTTTGAAAAACTCTTTTAAGCACATCATAAACAGTTTAAGTGATATGGTATTCTCTGGTCTAACTCTTTTTAGTGGGATGTTTACATATAATATCAGTAGGCTACACAAAGACACCCCTTCCGCCCCTCTCACCTGTTCATAATTCCGAATGAAGTCCCTCAGCTCCTTCTCCTTGTCCTCCAGAGTGGCGTACAGTTGCTTCATTTGGTTCAGTAAGTCGAATTTCTCTGCCTTCAGGCGCTTCCTGTCTGCTTTCAATGCTGTGACGAAAAAATCATGCAATATAGTGCGGCAAGCACAGTTGATATTGGGACATGCTACCGTCGAGCTTGATCAAGTTTGTGTGTGTGTGTGTGTAATTCACCAAGGCCTAATCACGAGCTGGACTCGTCATCGCCAGCAAGTATAGGTACCTCCCGATTCGAGCAAGGCCCATTATTGTCGATCTCTGGGTACTCCTGGGACCTTCACACGCAACACACACTAACCCCCTTGCTCAAGAGGGGACAGTAACCGCTCCTTATCAGTGGAAAAATCGCGGCCTGAGCGGAGCTCGAACCTCCGCCTGCCAGACCGTGAAGCCTGGCAGCGCAAAGCTTTACCACTACCGTAACCCGTATATGTGTGTGCTGTGTGTGTGTGTGTGTGTGTGTCTATATATATACTTTCCCCAGAGATGAGAGGCAGATAACAGTTTAGAGAGCACAAAAACTCCATCGACAACGTGCAGATGAAGCTGCCATGACCATGTCCGATTGTCTTCCTCTGAGCTTCCGAGACCTCCACCTGAATCATTTATAATCAAAACTGCAAAAAATGTTTAGTTTTACACATGTTCATTTGTCTCACGTATTATTACCTAACAATATAAATCAGCGATCACAAAAAAATCCTTAATAATCCTAGCTAGTGATACTGTCACCATACATAGGTACTGGTTTTGAGGAAGAGACTGATGTGCAGTCTACTCCCTGCTACCTTCTAACCTAGGGGGAAGTCTGTTAAAAAGAAAGGTAGAGATTCGTTTTAGTACCGTGCCAGTATCTCATTACCTACCTTATGAAACATCAGTAGCTCTTCATATATCTTTTCTACAAACCTTCAACAGTCATGGAAACGCTTTGAAAATTCAATTCAAGGACTTTTTTTTTACTCTTGAAAATAGGGAATAATGTATACGAAAGCGCGTCGCCTCCTCTGGCGGCGGCCGCGGCGACGGTGCAGTCGGTGTTGCGAGAAATACCTCCTCGCTGAAATATGTCACATATACATGTGTGTGTGTGTGTGTGGGGGGGGGTAGAAAGTGGGATCGAGGGCCCCCCCGTTAGTAGGTCGTAAAGTTCGGTTGGAGTAGTTTAAATATGCTCCCCGACCCTAAACCCTCTGCGAGCTATTTTGCGGATGTGGCGGCTGCACCGTCGCCGCGGCCGCCGCCAGAGGAGGCGACGCTTTCGTAAACATTATCCCCTATTTTCAAGAGTAGAAAAAAACTCCTTGAATTGGATTTTCAAAGCGTTTCCATGACTGTTGAAGGTTTGTAGAAAAGATATATGAAGAGATAGTGATGTTTCATAAAGTAGATAGTGAAATACTGGCACGGTACTAAAACGAATCTTTACCATAAGAAGTCTTCCTCCCCTGTGATGACCTTTTCCAGTAAATGATCAAATAATTTCATTTAGCGGACCTTTCGCCTTCTGGTCGTAAGGTCGTAAGTAGCTCTTCCCTTCTCCTTTGTTGTTTGCTTGCAACAATAAACTATCAATCAATCAATCAAGTAGCCATATAAATATGAGGAGGAGGAGGAGGATTAGATAATGATGAAGACGAGGAGGAGAAAGAAGAGGGAAAGTGTTTTAAGGTAGCACAACTTCATCTACTGCCGAAGAAGACAAACTTACCCGAGAGCGCCTCCTTGGCATGCGTCAGCTCCACCGTCATCTCACCGATCTTGGGTTTGAGGGAAGCGTCATCCTCCCCCCTGCTTTCCTTCACCCGCCGCAGCTCCTCCACCTCACTCTGCAGGTTACGGTTCCTCGCCGACAGCTTCTCATTCTCGAGGCGCAGCTGAGACACTTCCTCCACCAGCTGGTTGCTTGTTAGCTCGCTGTGATCTGCCGAGAAGAAACGCAGCGAGTCAATATACAACTTCTCTGAAATTTCAATAACCTTCAAAGATTCCCTGCCAAGTGTGTAAAAAGCACAATTCATTCATGTTATTAGTTGGTATCCCGTTGTAATCAGCCAGAAAGGTTCTCGTTTTAAAGAGTAAAGAAAAAACTACATTGTGATATCAGCTTAAGTATTTATAGAGGACTACTGCGGTTCCTGTGTTGAATAACTTGGGCTTCGGACTGAGGAGGGAGCGTGCCCCAGGTTTGATATTATTTTTGCGCTTTAAGATGTACGTATATACATAGTTTTCGTGAGAGGCGAACTAAAAGTCTGATATTCATGATTCAGTTGGACAGTTCTTCTGATATTGCCTTGTGTCAACAATACAGCTGAACCGGTGTGGTGTCATCTGTCATCCGGTATCGTAAGATATCCCATCCTGAACTTCGCATCGTGGAACCCAATCTTCACTATCCCAGAGTATCTAAGTGAAGCATCTAAGTGTAAAAAAGTACCAAGGAGGACCTAAAAAGCGATGCAAAGTGGAACAGGTCACAAGAAGAAGAAAAAGTAATTGTTGATATCCTATACTAGTTATATACATGCATACATACGTCATCATTTGCTTTTATAATAATATGAATAAACTTAGGTGGAACAGATCCCGACAAGCAGTCGACAAAGGACACGGTACCGTGTCGAAATTCATGTATGTATTCAGGATGGGAAGTCTCACAATCTTGGGATGTCTAATGACACCACACTGGAACATGGAGGTTGGCTAAGTCTAAAAGCATTGCGGAATACAAACTTTTCGTAAAGGTCATCATTTTTTGTGTTTAGGCGGCGGAACAGAAAAACAGCTGAAATAAACCAAGAAGATGAGAAGACCGTTTTAGGCTCTCCTGCCACCGGCACTACCTCACGCTTCTGCGGAAGTGGCGTGACTAAGGAAAAGCATCACACAGCCGTGACCAAGGACTCAAGGGGACGATGTACATAATTGATAGCATCCTGTGGCTGAACTACTGTGCGTGGGAGTCTGTGAATGTGGTAAGTCAATATGTCTAAAAGTCATCGTCGTATATTCATTTTTTCATAGCTATATTACGTAGAGTGAATACCAAATTTTTCAATGAAAAAAAAAAAAAAAACGGTGAGTTTCAGTATTGGTTTCAGTGTCACATTAATTTTGTTTGAATGCCTGACTACCTGATTTTTCAGCAAAGAGGCCCAATGGAACGTCAGCTGAGGATTGTCGCCCGTAAATGTGCTGCCAGTTGCCAGCCATTTTTGGAACCTGTAATGCTCCACCGCCCAGGTCCTCGCTCACTACCGTGGCGCCCTCCCAGCCCACGCCACAGGGTGACTCCCCCGTCGCTGAAAGGCTTCGACCAAAGCGAGGGCCTGGGAGAAGCGTTGCAGTCCTCGTCTCCACGGCTGTTGCATCCGATGCTCCTCCTTCCCTGGTGCAGACCGTCACATCCTTGATGACCATGTGTATATGGCTGAACATCTTGTCCTCGCCGCACACCGTCTGCTGGGTGGTGCTGCTCCCTGAGTACTCAGAGGCAACAACGCTGGTTACGTCATCCTCCAGCCCTGCCCCGAATCTGAGGTAGGTGATGTTGTGGTTGCCTTGTATGACAGTGGAGACGTCCACGTTTGACTGTACAGGGGCATTTTCCATGTCTTCCACCTTCCGTCGTTTGTAAATGTCTGTGGTTTTGTATATCTCGCCGCTGTTGAGGAGGCATTCTTCTATCTTCCCAATCTTGTTTTCAAATGGCTCCAGACAAAGTTGAATACCTTCTTCCTTTTCTCTTTCAGCATCTATGTTGTTCACATTTACCACGCTGCCGATCGTCAAGCTGCCGTCCTCCTCACTGGAATCATAGACCGCCAGGTCACTCGCTGAGCTTAGCGTACAGTTTGATTTCCTCTGCCAATACGTAGGTGTCTCCTCCTTGAGAGTGCCTAGTCGCCAGTCAGCGGGGTTCGTTGCGGTATACACCACAGGGGGTCCATCGAATAAAAGCTCATCATCTTCATCGAGCAAACCTATGTTCTCATTTGACTCTGTTTCATTGTCTTCTAGCTCCTGCAGAAGAGACTGAATGAAGCTTGAAGGCTGTTCCATGAGAAGACTCGCGCTTGCATCGTTACCGCGGCAAGGGTGAGGTTCTTCCCGGTGAGCATTCACATTGTTGTCGTAAGTCTCCTCACAAAAATGCCCAAAATTTAGCCCTGTTGTGTCACTGGGTCCTTCAAGATTACTGTGTTCCAGCGGATTGTCTACGTAAGAATGGTGTTCGTCCTCGCCGGCGCTGGTGTTGCGAGGCGAGGCGGCAGTCACGACAGTACACTCATCCCCTTCCTCCATCTCTCTTGGTTCTTGGCCTCGCTGAACTTCGGAGCAAAATTCACCTGAGTGGCAGCTTTCTACCGAGTTAAGGTTTTGTGTAGATGCCCTTGTCTCCATATCGACACATTCGGAAGGAATCGCATAGACCTGGGATGGGGCCACGTGCTGCGAACTAATGCTGGCGACAGATAGTCGTTTGACATTTCGTGATCCCGCTCCTGTCCCTGTGATCAGCATGTCCAGGTCTGTTTGGGCTGGACTGCTGACGCGGCCAGCATTTAGCTGGTCGGCCACAGCGTAAAATCCAACGCTGTTGCCCATTCCAGACGAGGGCCGACACTATTCAGCGGTTGATGCACCACTGACGGTTGCTCCTTGATTTTAATGCTTAAAACCATTCCAAATTAACCTTGAGTAGCTTTAAAAGTTTTTTCGAATACGAATTATTATTTGATACTTTTTTTTTTGTCAAACACTCAGACCTTGGGATCCGTAATTAGCGTTGACTAAAAATAATTCACTTAGAACGCGCGGAGTCCTCTGTCCTCATCGACATGAAAGACTCAACTAAAGTCATTGATAAGTTCGCACTTCGCGTAATTTGATTATATTTCACTTTGCAGCTGCGCGCCGGGGCACTGGTCCTCCAACGACGGCAAGTCGAAACACCCATTTTATGAGGAAAACACTGATGGAAGCCCCTGCGAATCACTCCTCACTCGACGCCTCTGACTCAGGTAACTGACGCCCTAGAGTCTGTATCGTCCCGGCCCACCACCACCCGGAGTCGAGGCCAACTGGAGGCGGAGCTGAGGTAGCAGAGAGAGATAGCAGGACTGGCAGCCTATGCGGTCGTCATTTGAGCTTTCTGAGGTCGCGTTTGTCCCCACGAAACCTGTCCGTCAAGACAGCCCATGGGAATGATCGAACAGTGGACTTTTACTTGTCACTGTAGTTGTGCGTCTTTGTCCCTCATCCAACGGAGTAAATAGAGTGAAAGATGCAACATCCGCAAAGGCTCGAGTATTTGCAATTATATAAAAAGGAAACAACAAAGAGCGATAGTGAAAATGCTAGATTCTTAGTGTTGAAAAAAAGTTAGATTATGTAATGTGCGGTGTACGTCGATAACGAAGGGGGGGGAGAGAGAGAGAGAGAGAGAGAGAGAGAGAGAGAGAGAGAGAGAGAGAGAGAGAGAGAGAGAGAATCTACAAGTGAAATGGGCAAGACTCCATGCAGTGTTTCGATAGATTATTCAGATTTTTCACCAATATATACTTGATAGCACTGTTGTAATAAAATCTTGTTTTGGTGATAATAATAATAATAATAATAATAATAATAATAATAATAATAATAATAATAATAATAATGACCGTAGTAACAGCAGTAAGAACAACATGGTAATGACGTTGTTGGTGGTGATGATGATGATGATGATGATGATAATACTAATACTAATAATAACTTACAAACAGTTAAAGTCTAGCGTCGAGGTTGTGGGTTTGCGAGGCGTCACCGGTACCACACGAACACAACTCCTCTGGCCCCGCACCGTTGACCTGAGGGTGGCGGTGGTGTGCGGGCGATCCGGAGTGGCTGTGGCGTGTCCTAGATAAATACTAACCGACAGCTCCTCACCCATTTTGTTATTTCGACCTCATCTTACGCCTACCTTCAAGAGATGCCAGACTGCTGTTCGGTTGTACGTGTGTTGTAGCAAGAAAATTCTCACCTTTAATCTCAACGCCGGAGTCTGTAAGCGGAGAGGAGTCATGCGGTGAGGAGTCCTGCAGCGAAGAGTCTTGCAGTGACGAGGCTTTCGTCATCGAGTCTTCGAGTGACGACAGCTCATTGCGCAAGGGAACTGGTTTTGGCTGATGTTTCAAATGCTGAGGTAAATGACCTTGAAACGCAGAATGGTGACGCGGAGTGCCTTGCGGAGTGCCTCGTGCCGTCTCTTCCCCAGCACTCCAGTACTCCTCTTCGTCCTGGTCGTGGCGGCACATGACCTGGGTGCTGTGATAGATGTCTGGATCGTGCGGGAGGCTGGTGGAGCGAATGAAGTGGTCGCTGCTGGTTTTGATAATGGCGTGGTCAACAAAGGGAAGGCTTGAGGCGCGCTCAGGCTCACAGTGGACTGGGGGCGTGATGGGTTGGTCAAAGGCAAACACTAAAGGCTCGGAGAAGTTTATGGAGCGACAGGCGGCACAGTCTGGCATGGGACACACGGCACTCGGGGATGCCAGCACGGACTCCTGGCTGGCCTCGGGGTCTGCGCGTGGGGCGGGGGGAAACCTCTCCGTGATGCGACGGCGAACCTCCGCCAACTCTGAGTCGACGCTGGTGGTGGAGTCTGAGTCACTGGTCACGGCGGTGGGGTGTTTTTTATGATTCTTCGCCTTATTGTTGTCTCCATTATCCTGCACTTGGTTGCCTCGCCTCTCGCTGAGACGTGACGCTGCTCCTTCTGAGGCACCCAAGTTTTCAGCCTCTTCTGAGAAACACAGATTCTCGACTTCCGCAGAGAAGGATTGCTCTTGTGCGTCGACAACACTAAGGATGGTGTCAAGTAATTCGCTGTAAAAATCTGTATCACCATTTGGACCGCCGCTTTGTTCCGGGGTTGGCGTGCAGCTGTCTCTGTCACAACCGGCGAAGCCGTCGTCTTTCATATTCTGTTTGCTGTTGTTGGCCGCTTCATCAAGGCTGCTGGAGGTTTCTGATGAGGCCAGTCCTGAGGTGCTTCCTGTGTCCTGACTACTGTTGATATAGCAAGACTCGGCGGGTTCTGCTGTCCTGGGTACCTGCTCTGGGGCTGACTGGCCCTTGTGATATGCTGCTTTGAAGGAATTTTCTTGTACTGCTTTGGTAGGCTGCTTGCCAAAGTTGGCTCCATGGGAGGCTTCAGGCAATGCACCAGAGCTTAGCAAGGTTACGTCAGAGGATGAGTAAGAAGATTTGTATGGGTGCTTCGCCCGCGGATGCTGTCGACGTACTAGACGCCCCGCTGTCCCGCCGGTGCTTTCACCTCCGGAGTAAAAGACATTTTTTTTCTGCGGAGACTGAGAGAGGGGGAGAGGAGAGGAGAGGTCGAGGGTTGAGCTGGTGGTGTTACTGGATATGCAAGGTGCACAACTCTGCAAAATCCGGTCAATGGTGCTGCTTCTGCTGGTATTGCTGATAGAGCTGTGACACCTACGTTCAAGGTCACTTAGTTCCTCCTTGCCCTCTCCTCTCTGTTTGGCGTCAGTGTCCGGAATGTCAGGACCTGTATCGTCCTCTGGGCCATTCTTGGGAGATCTCGGCTCCTTGTTCTGGACACCGTTGCCGCTTAGTGAATAAGACCTCCGCAGCTCTCCAGGCAACTCCGTGTCGAAGTACTGGAGCTTCTGAAGTCGCACTCCAGTAATATCTGACTTCTGCTTCTTGAGGATCCCAACTCTTACTGATCTTTGCTTCATATAGTTCGATTTTTGCTTCTCAATTCTGCTTTCGGATTCTGGTTGTTGCTTTCGCCTCAAGGAAGTCTTCTCAAAAGTGGCGCGTTTGGATGGAAAGAAGACATCGCTTATGGGAGAGGTGGAAGGCAAACTGGATGAGCCTGTGGATTCCGGAAAGTCATTCCCACTTATTGAACTCTCTGGTACTGGCTGGGTGATCCTCTTTGGAGATTCGAGGACAGCTCCTTCCTCCTGTGGCTCCCTCCCAGCGACTATGGGCATGTTTTCATATATGTGTATCACTTTTTGAAGCGGCTTTTTCTGGTCTCCTGTACTTGGTTTCTGTTGTTCCTCTTTCATCTGACTTTGCTGCGAGTTTTTCACCATCGCTGCCTCTGTTTTCTTTTGATACAGAAGAGCCTCGGGTATATTTTGGTATATAGGTGTTTCTGACGATGGATTCGAGGAAAGAGACGATTTTCCTGCCTTTCCTGACTGTGAAGAACTACTGATGTTTTTTTCTTGTACCTCCGGCGCTTGCTGATGTACTGTGGTGTCTCTTTGTGTCGACTCTGATGGTGGAGGAGCGGTGGGAAGCTTGCTGTCATTACCTGCTGTGTCTTGTGGTGCTTGATCGTCCTTGACACACGCTGATTCAAGAGCGAAGGGGTACTGGCCTGTTCCAGGATTGCCGTGACTGTTTCCATTGCCTCTAATAGGTTGGTTGTCCATTCTTTGCTTCCTGGAATCAAGGAAGTCATCGGCTGAGTGCTTCTTTTTCAAGACACCGACAATGCGACAAGAGGAAGAGGAGGATAAAGAGAAGACGTTGGGATATAGGGCGGCGGAGGGTAGGGCTGGAGGCTCATGAGAGAAAGGAATCTCAACGCAGGACAAACTAGACATCCGAATGTTTTCAGCGCTGTGACTCTTGGCCTTGAGTCTGCCGTACACCCCGCGGGCAAAGATTTCACTGACCGTCGACGCTTTGCTTGAAGCCTCACACTCCACGGCAGCAGCTGACGCCAATCTCTCAGGGGAAAACTCGCTCTCTGTCCGGCTTCTAAGTAAAGAAGGCGGTCGAGGAAGCTTCACAGGGTCTTGGTTAGAAGAGTCGCTGGTGTCAGGTTCTTGTTGATCGAGGGAGAAACTTCCTTCCGATATAGTCTTTGTGAGTCTTCGGTGACATTTTGGAAGTCTACGGGAAGCGGCAGTACCTCCACGCCCCGCTCTCTCGCCTGTCCCTCCATTTCCTCCTCCTCCTCCTCCTCCTCCTCCTCTTCCAGGGTTGAAAGTTTTATTCGTCTCCGTCACGTTTATAACATCATATATTTTCTCAATATCTTCTCCCGTAATGTGATCAGCCTTACTAGATTTTACTCCTTTTGCTACGGTCTTGTTGAATGCATCTTGAGACGGGAAAGGTGAGCCTTGCTGTTGCTGTTGTTGCGGCTCAATATCGTCGACGCAAGTCTCCAGGAAGGTCCTCTTCTCACTTTCCACTGCAGACGTTGCATGTATTTTCTTCTGGATCACGATACTTTGTGGGGAAAGCTCCGGTGTTATTTGTTCAGCATCCTTTTCTCTCTTGCCGCCAGAACCCACCAATGTCAGATGGAAAATCACAGAATCCCGACTTGCCTTTTTTGCCCCCTCCAGTTCTTCTGGGTTCTTTACCACTAGTTCAGTCCCGCTGGAGGCGTCTCTAGAGCCCTCACTCAAGTCATGATGGTGTTTCTCATCCTTTGTATTCGGTTTCCTATCATCCAGTCTGTGATCAAGATTTGGGTTGCTCCCTGGTGACCCTGTGAGGGAAGCGAGGCCTGACGAGGACTCTGGGGGAGGTGGGAGAGGGGGCAACGCTGGGGTGACCCGATGAACGGAACTCGTGGTGGATCGCGAGTTGGCAACCTCACCAACAAGATCGTCTTGCAAGGGTAACCCCCCATCACACTCTACTTCTTTCCTTCTCCCCACCCCTCTCCCGGCTTTTTCCTGCAATTCCTGGACAACAGCCATGAACGGGTTGACTCCAGTGACTCGAGGCACTGAAGGGGTTGTCTCTTTGCCCTTCTCCCTCTGAAGACTCGGGATGGAGGTAGAATCCGAAGTTACAATCACCTCATTACTATTTGTCAGCCTCTTCCTGTCTGATATCTCTTCTACACTCTTCGTGGCGTTGAGGACGGTATCGCTTTCACCTCCTTGCTTTTTTGCTCCGTGCGTAACACCAGCTTGTAGGATATCGAGCCCCACGCCCTTAGGGGAGGGTGAGTTGCCACTTAACACACTAGGCCTGTCTGTGGCTTTGTCGCTGTTTCTTTGCCCGTTCTCAGAAGTATTTTGGCTCTTAATGGTGTTGTAGGGCACAGCTTCAATCTTTTTAGGATTCTCCTGAAAGTTAGTAGCCGAGTAAACACCTTCTTCCCCCGTGAAGTTTTGGCTGCCTGATATACCAGCGAAGGCTTTTCTTTTATTGTTTTGTTCTTCACTTTCTTCAGTCTTCGGTGGCCTGTCCCGGGCTGAGGGAGTTGGCTGCTGTCTAGCGGTGTCTGTTGTCGCCTCCGTCTTCCCTCTGTTGCTGTCATTAACAGAGGTGATGAAGATATTATACTCGCTAGCATCGTCCACTTCAGTCGCCACCTCTATATGAGCTTTAGAGGCCTTACCTTTACCATTTGATCGTTCTGGTGTCATCTCTTCCTTTCTCTTTTTTATATTGCGGGTTTCATTCTCCTCCTCTGTCTCTTCTTCACTTGCAGATGATCTCACCACTGAACTGTCGTCAAAACTCTTCACTGATCTCAGCTTCCCTGCGTTTCTACTTCCTCGTGGTGATTTTTCCATCGGGTCACTGAAGGTGCGATCCCTCCTTCCAGGCTCAATATCGCAGGAGCTGCCTTTTGACATGTTACGTGAAGCAGCTCCCCTGTTCCGCCCGTCGCCGTGTGTCCTTAACTTTGTGTTGGTGCCTCTGAAGTGTTCTGTGATTAATGTTTCATTTCGCACTATCTCTCTGGGCTTATATTGCCGCGACTCGAAAAACTGTAAAATGTCTGAGTCCAGCTTTCCAGCGCCCGGTTTGGAGACCTCTGAGGGCTGAAGTTCAGGCCCCCGTTGTCGTTCCTTGTTTCGAGCTTGTCCGGCATTAGACTCCGCCTGGGGACTAGATTCACTACCAGGAAGTTTCTGGTCACTTTTGGTACTGCAGCTGTCGGTGGTAATCTCCGGGAGCTTCATAAAGTTAAAAATAAGTTCAGTGGGAGCGTCATTCCGCGTTGACGTTCTCCTCAAGGGGCTTAACAACTCTTCTTCCTTGCTCTTTCTTGGAGTTGGAGGCATACTTGTGTTGTCTTCCCTTTGAACATTGTCTCTTTGGGCACTGCTGGAAGGGGCTCTTGCCTCAAAGTGCTGTTGCAGATTACTTCCGCCCTGCATTGCTTCTGTGACATTCTTCCCATCGACTATTTCTACTTCAGGCGGTGACAGAGCTTCTACAAACCGAGGGCTCAGGGCAACCATTTTGGAGGCTCTGGCTCGAGGAGATATAGGTAAAGGGGAGACTCCAGACGGAGATCTTGGTGAGTTTTCAATAAATCTTGGTGATGAATTGAGGGACGAACTAAACGCTGGAGAGCCTGGCTGCGGGGAGCTCCTTGGGGAAGCTTGATTGTGTACGAGAGTCAAGTTCTCGACGATCTTGCGCAGCCTGGGCCTCGGATGCTGCGGTGACCGAGAGAGTTGTTCAATCCTTGGGGGCGGCTGTAAGGTGTTGCTGTCATCGTGCTCAACTAGTTTCGCTTTATTGCCTTCGCATTTTAATATCTCACCAACCTCAACAGCGTTCCCGTCCCTTCCTTCTGGTTGCACACTCTCATTTTTTGTATTTTTATCTTGCGAGTTCTCTTTGATTTGTGGCTTTGTCTGTTTGTGGCGCCCTTCCTCTTCTCCAGTGAGACGAGCAGTTTTACTTTCTTGGGGTTGGTTTTGCTTTCCCTTCTTCGTGGGGTTGCCGTGTGCAAAGTGCTCCCCATTGCCATTGCCTCGTCTGTTCTTCCTCCCAATAATCCTCGAAACACTCCTGGATCCAGATTTTTGCGCCTGGCTGGGATTCTGAGTACCTTTAGAGGTCTCGTTTTGTGGCTCTGGAGGGACTTCACTTTTGTCCTCGGCTTTGATTAACCTGGAACTGTCAAAGATGAGTGTGCGATCCTTCTGCTGGGCGTCCAAGCGTGTTAAATTTTGCTGACGTTTCTTGGCCTGAGACGAAGACATGTTGAATTTCCTGGAGACGACAAGCTCCTGCACGACTCGGGCCAGCTGCGGCGTTGCCCAAGGTCCCTCAAGAGCCTCTGCCTCTTTCCCATCGTCCTGTCTCATTGATGTCCTAGCCTCTGCCTTTTTTGCGCCCTGGCTGTGGTCGTTTAGCTTTAAAGAACTACCACTTTCCCCGATTTCTTTGCTCTCGTTGTCCGCGTTGTCAAAAACCTCAGAAGAGTTTGCGAGGCTCTGTTGCTCAGCGCCCGACACACGCCCGTCACGCCCGTTCTTAGGGGCGTGCGTTTTCTTAACTCCTTGCTTCTCCTGTTCTGGATCCTGTGTAGATGATAAGTTCGTGGCAGAGGCCTCACTACCCGCACTGTGAGGGGGGTTACATGGCGGCGGAGGCTCCAAACTTGGTCCTGCTCCAGTTTTGTGTTTCACTTCTACAACTCTGGGTGGCAACTTTCCCGGCACTTTTAGTAAACCTTCACCCTGCACTGCGCCACCAGCATCTATGTTGCCATTATTGTCAACTGCGTCACTCGTTAACTGAACAGAATTTTCTATCGTCTTGCCGTGCGTCGCGTCGGGGTTGTGGAAGTGGGAGGAGCTGGAGCGAGACTGGAGGGTGGTGGTGGCGGCGGCGGTGGCGACGCTGGACGGGGCGCTGCCACACACCCTCACACGACCCGCGGCAGCCAAACACTGTTGCGTCCTTCCTCCTGTTGCCTCCGCCTCAGTCCCCGGCGAGTTTTTAGTAAGCGTATCACCTGAATCAAGTTGCCGCAGCTCACTCCCCTCGACCATAGATGGGTCAACAGAAGGCAGCGGGAGGGGCGGAGGGGATGATTTGAGTGATATTAATTCTTTTTTTGCCACTTCGACTCCCTCGAATGTTTCTCCTTGCTCATTTTGAAACTTATTCTCATTGTTTGTCGTACTAGAAGAAAAGGAGGAGGAGGAGCAACGAGCTTCTCCCGGGTTTTCTTGTGTTGAACTATTTTCGGATTTTCTGTTTTTCTCTCCTCTCTCCTCTCTCCGCAGCGATACCGAGGATCCTTGGAGAGCCTTCGACATCGGCTGAGCTTCATGGTGGTCACCTGGGGAAAACACGAACGACGCTGGATCCTGAACAGCCTCTGAGGGCGAGCTCGAGTCGACAGAGTTTTTCTTTGTTTTCGGGGAACTTTGAGGCAAACTGGGACTCGTCGCTTCGGGAATAGGCGACAACGACTTAAGACTGTCCTCATCCTTTTGTCCTTCAGATATGCCCAATGATGCCGACTGTGGCGTCTTCTTTTCCGCCGCTCTCTCCTTGTACCTCCTCGCTATGTAGATTCTGGCGGCCTTGGGCTTCATGCTGCGCAGGTCCCTCAAGCACTTGTTGCGTCTGTTACGTGTCTCTTGAACTTCTTTCATTATCTGTTTGGCGACGTCTGAAAACTGCGGTGCTCCATTCATCCCAGCGTCTCTAGGTCTGGCTTCAGGGTCCCCTTTGGTGGCCTTCGGGTTTCGGACGCTGCTCAAGGACGCTTCTTCGCCGTCAGCGCCTCCGTGTTCACTCTTACGAGCTGTGTGTTGTTGTTGTTGCTTCCCTTCCACCTCAGTTGTTTTGTTTTCTACCTCAGTTCCTCGCCCCTCCCTCAGGTTCCCTTTTTTATCGCCAGACCCTTGACGAGCTTTACCTTCTTCCGCCTCCAAGTTAGTTATATTTTCATTTGTCTCTTTACTTTTATTTTCTTCGTCACTCCTTGCTTCAACATTCTGGGTCGCTAAGTCTCTCTCGCTCTCACTTTCCATCTCTTTCTTGCTTCCTCCTCTTGTTCTTCTTCTTCTACGTCTTCTTTTTCCTCCCCCTCCTCCAACTTCCCCTTCTTCTCCTCCTCCTCCTCCTCCTCCCCCGCCTCCAGCTCCTCCACCCACCCCATTCTCACTGTTATCTTCCTTCTCTTCGTTTTCACTCTGAGTTTCTTTCTTGACTTCATTGGATCCTGTTGCCACATCCTCTTCTTCCTCCTCTTTCTTCTCCTCCTCCTCTTCTTCCTCCCCCGCACGTGCCTTGTCATCATCCATTTTCCCTCCTGCTTCTTCACTTGGCGTAATCTGCTTTCTCTTCCCTCGCCGTTTGTCACACCTGCTTGCCTCCTCCTCTGGCTTACCTGGCGAGTCCTCGGGTCGAGCTGTTACGTCTTCGCTTCCATTAATTCTCATGTTTGCTTGTCCTTCTTTTGTCCCTTGCGCTCTCTCGATCTCTCCTGTTTTCGGTGCTGGTTCCTTTTCTTCTTCGTCTGTGTTTCTTTCTCTTGTATTTGTATTCTGCTTCTTCTTTGCTTGCGCTCCTCTCTTTTCTCCTCGCGTGTACGATGATATCCACTTTTTAATCGCCCCCCCAGCGGCTTCCATTGTTCGTCGTTCCATATTCTTGCCGCTCTCCAGTTTAATTGCGGTCTCTCTCTCACCGTTATCACTGCATCGTTTATTTACGTTTTCCTGTGTGTCTACTTGCTGTTGTTGTTCTTCTTCAGGAGTTTCATGCGGCACATTACCGTCAGTATTTCCTTCTTGGAGGCCATATGTACCGTTCGTTATAGTCTCATCGTTATTTCCAGTCTCTTTTGTTTTCCCTTCCGTAGCATCATCACTCAAGGCTTTAGTTAATGTCTTACTCTCTAATCCGTCTTCCCTCTTTTTGTTTCCTGCGTCGTCAGTCTGCGCCACGCCCACCTCGTCATCATCATTGCAATTTGTTCCATCATCAGCTGCTTCCTTTCTTCTGTTCTCGCTTTGTTCGCTGCCGTTTATCCTTTCGCCTACTGTTCCGTGTGTCGCAGCTGCTCCCATGAAGGCCGCGGTTGTCTCGTTGTGCTTCTTGCGTGTTGCCTCGGCTTCTGTTGCGTTGTCTGCCTCGATGAGATTATCCTCCTCGCTCCTTTTTGCGGGCTTTCCTTCCACGCCGCCGCCTGTCCCGCCGCTTTCACTGGGCGGTTGTGGTGCGTCTCCGTTCAAAACAATGTCTCCGTCTGATTCTTTTACTTCAGTTGCTTCCTCCCTTCCTTTTGTTTGGGTCTTGTCAGAGCCTTCATCAGTGGACGCGTCTGCCCCCGCTACTGTTCTGAGCGATCCTTCTGCAGGTATTTCAGGTCCGGCTTCAAGTTGACCGCAAGCTTTTTCGTTCTCGTTCCCTGGCGGTTCTGTTCCCTCGCATGAGAAGTGAGCCGAGTTTCTTTCGTCTGGATTATTGCTTTTTTCCTTCTCGTCTATCGGATCTTGTTGCTGGTCTTCCCCTCCGTCATTTTGTTTATTTCTCATCTTTCCCTTGCTCCTCTCACCTGTGCCAGCGGTGGTGTGTTTTGCTTTGTTTCCTTCCCTCTCTTCGTCCTCGCTCTCAATGTCTTTTTCTTCCTCCTCAGCTGTTTTGTCGTCATTTGAGTTTCCTCGAGTTGCGTTCATCCTGCTTGCCTCGCGGTCTGTTCCCCCTCCTACGTCTCCCTTTCCGTTTCCTTCCCCTCCACAAGAACCGATACCTTCGACGGATTCTGCCTTCTCATCAAACTTCCTCGCCTCCTGCCCGGCACGCAAATTACCATCTCCCTTACGCTCTGTTCCCGCCACGCCATCATCATCTGTTCCGTCAGCCTTGCGCTCTCTTTTATCTCCATCTATGTCCACAACTGCTTCCTTGTCCTTGGTGTGTCCAGCGGAACTTGGTCCAGCTTCGTCTGTTACATTTCCTTCTGAATTGTCTTGCGTAGTGATCTCTCCTTCAGCTGCACCTCCTGTCGTTTTCTCTGCTCCTGAGTCTGAATTCGGTGAGCTGTGGCCAATGTTCCCTGTTGCATCATTCTCCTTCTGCGTCTCAGCCTTCTCGTCGATCTCCTTCGCTGAATCATTTGCAGACTTGTCTTTATCTTCAACCTCAGTATCAGTCTCATCTTCCTCCTCTTCACTGTGGCACAACATTGAGGACGACGATGAGGAAACGGCGTCGTCTGTCTCCCGGTCTTCGTCGTCCTCATCGTCATCCTCTTGCTCAGCGTCACCATCATCGTTATTATTATCTCTATCCTCTCTCCTCTCCTCCCTTCTGTTCCTTTCCTCTTCCTCTACTTCCTCTTCATCCGGGTCTTCACTGTCACTGTCAGAATCCGAGTTAGAGACGAGACGGACGGAGCGCGCAGGACTGGATCCCTCGGCCCCTCCTGAACCCTTTAATATATCAGCTCCTTCCCCTTCCTTCACGCCCCTCGCCCGCACTCTTGCCCTTCTTCTAACCCTTCGAGGCCTTCCTGCTTTCGGGGCGTCCTTGTACTCCTCTTCCCCGTCGGTGCTGTCCCCTCTGGATGAGCCTGGAATGAGCTGACCAACATACGTCCAAAGTCCCTTCCACTCCATCACCGCCAGCTGGGAGAGGACTCAGATTCAGCGTCTAATATCCATGTTTCGCGGGTTATTCATAGGTACACACATTTTTCCTGGTTGCTTTTATCGATGCACTATTTCTTTAGGTCTTTGTGGACGAGCAAACGTCAGTACACATATTGATACTTGATGGAAGTGTAGGTAGTTATCCAGAACCCCACTGAGAGGATACTACACAACTTGTTACCAATATCTGTGGGACGTTTCAATGTCGATAAACTGGCGGATAACTGGGAGAAACATAGTCACACATCGGACACGAAGCACATATCCCCACCACCAGCCATTACAACCCGAGTTTCTTTCTTTTTGATTATTACATTTTTCTTTTCGTCTATCAAACCCCGTTGCTAGTCTTTCCCGCCATCGTTCTGTCTATTTTTCATCTTTCTCTTGCTGTTACGGCGCGCGAGAGGGCAGCAGTCACATCGCAAAAGTCAAGGTAAGCAAGCAAGCACGCCCGGCCGGCCCCCCGTGTTTACATTGAGGCGTCTGAAGAGCAACTGAGCGGGCGTTACCAGGAGGAGGGCGCCCGGAGCCTCTTCTTAGGTATCGTGTTCTAGCAAGACAAAAGAAGGCGTCACGGGCGGCTGCGGCGACACAAGGGGTTGTCAGCCAGGCGTACTGCAACCCGGCACCCGACCCGACCCGACCACACCCCCGCCAACACCACTACGCCCCCCCCCCCCACACCACCACTACCCCCCCCTAACTATCACTACCATCACCACCATGCCACTGCAATCATAATCCCACACTACCATCACTACCACCACTCCGCCATCACCTCCCTCACAACCACTACCTCCTTGCAAGCAACCGCCCACCACCACCACCACCACCTATCCTACCACTTGTATTACCATGTTCCTGTCACTACCACACCACCAAAACTCACCACCCTATCTCCTCCATTATTCCACCAATCCCCTTCAGCTTAAATCGACCACCATTCCATCACTACCACTACTACTACAGCTACTACTACTACTACTACTACTACTACTACTACTTCTACTATAACTATTGCAATACTTCTACGGCTGCAATTACTTCCACCACGGCTCAAGTAACTACCGTCGCCCTCGCTGCCAATACTATACCCTTTACCACCACGCCGTAAAACCCTCCCAATCACCTCGTTCTCAACACCGCCTACACTTCCCATTCCACTCCTCGCCCTCTTCCTATGACTACACACACACACACACACACACACATATACACACACACACACACACGCACATGCACACACACGCACTTTTTTCTCTCTCTCCTTCCTCACGTTTCCCTCCTCCTGTGAATCTCTGTCAAGTGTGTGAGGAGAGGATGAGCCCAATTCAGACATCGGCACGAGTCTTTTTTAATAACCAAGTCATCTTCAACCTTTCTGTAGGATTATTTGATGAGTAAACAGTCAACTCCTGCCAACATTTCACTGAACGTTACTTTGTTGGGTCAGGAGTGAATTGAACGGCCCCGCACATATAAGTACAGCAATTAAGTGCTTTAGTATGTCTCGTAGGACACTAATGACTCTGGTGAATTCGATCAACTGCTCTTTCGGCCACCTCTTCGGATTCTTTACAGGAGCAGCGAGTAGCGGGCTTTTTTTTATTGTTTCCTTTTTTTTTGTGCCCTTGTGCTGTCTCCTTTGCTGTAAAAAAACTAACAAAAGCAAGCAGCCTCGTCATAAGCCAACACGCTTTTTGATTGCCCTTCCATATGTTCATGTTTCCTCCTCCTCCTCCTCCTCCTCTTTCTTTCTCCTTGTTCCTCATTTTTCCACTTTATGCACTTAATCCTCAGTTATTTATATATTTTTCATGTCTGTTTCCTTACTTATTCATATAGTTCTTTATTTGTCTATTAACTTACCTACACAGACAGACAGGCAGGTAGGCACATATTTTACAACTTCGTTAATTAATTCACGACCATCTAATTAAGGGATGAAGATAATTGGGGCGAGGAAAAATGAGGGATGAGGTTATAATAAAAAAGAATCCCCACAAAGCATGTATACATATTCTGCTCCTTCATTTTTTTGACCCCTCGAAACATACACATCTCGCCTTACATTTCTTATATCATCGTACAAAAAATCACTAAATATTAACGTGTGTGGCGCAGTAACATCGAGAAAGCGTGGTAACTGTTCAGCCTAACGCCGCCTTCATTAAGTAAACAAAAACTTGCTCTTAAAGTCTATTCTTTCCTACCTCCGTCTTTTCCTCTTCCTCTCGGCCTCCCTCTCCCTTCTTTATCATGTCCTTCCGGTCCCTATGACATTATGCTTCCTTTGTCCTCCTTCTCCTCCTCTTCCTTTTCCTTCTCCTTCTGTTGCGTCTACGTCCCTTGCATCACACCCTTTCCTCTTTGTTCCCTATCACCTCTCTCTCTCTCTCTCTCTCTCTCTCTCTCTCTCTCTCTCTCTCTCTCTCTCTCTCTCTCTCTCTCTCTCTACCACCTACACTCTTACTGGATTTCTTTCTCCTCTCTCTTTCGCTCCCTTTCCTACACAACTCTCTAATCCTCCTCCTCCTCCTTCTCCTTCTCTTTATTTTTTTTTTCTGGTCTCCCTCTTCGTCCCCTCTTCCTCCTTCCACTCGTTTTACCATCCCCTCACCTCCTGCTCCGTTTTCCTCCTCCTCCACCGCCTCACCCCCAAACCGGTCCTGCCTACCTGTATATACACGTGAGGTTCTGTGACTCACCTGTCTGACTCATGGGGGACTTATGACACCTGGATTAATTAAAGTCCCAGGTTACTCTTTAGGTCGAGGCGTCTTCAGGTCTTCCCCATCTTTTATTTTTAACAGATAAAGTTAGAATAAGTAAGAAAATAATCAAGCAATAGAGATAATGTAATTCCTTGCTATGTCTGTTACTCCTAAAATGCATTACTCGGCGGAAGAATGTAAGAAGACCTGCCAGACACGTAAGATTAAAAAAAAAGCAGTAAAATGTGAAAATAAAAAGAAATATTTAATTGTTACGTATTGTCGATTCTAATAGTTCCCCTTTGACACGAAAACGATTTGTCCCACTCTCAGTTTGCTTTCGTTGCTTTCTCGAACATACGTAGAGTCCTCTCTTCTCAAGGGTGACTGGAGGAGGAGGAGGAGGAGGAGGAGGAGGAGGAGGAAGGAGAGCTCGATGACAAAGGAAATGGGTGATAAGCAGCGTTCACGAGGATGTAAGAGGAGGAGGAAGAAGTGGAGGAGGAGGAAGTGAAGTAGGAGGGGGTGGAAAAGAGGAAGGTGGTGGAAGAGAAGGAGGAGGAGGAGGAAATGAAGAATGAGCAGGAGAACAAGGAGAAGTTAGAGGAGGAAGAGAAGGACGAGGATCAAGAGGAAGAGGAGAAGGAGGAAGAGGAGGAGGAGGAGGAGGAGGAGGAGGAGGAAATGAAGAATGAGCAGGAGAACAAGGAGAAGTTAGAGGAGGAAGAGAAGGACGAGGATCAAGAGGAAGAGGAGAAGGAGGAAGAGGAGGAGGAGGAGGAGGAGGAGGAGGAGGAGGAGGAGGAAGGGCTTATAAGTCTCGCTCTTCTTGCGTTTCCGACGAAAGTTTTGTTACTCCGTGTCCTACCCGGTTCTCTTACCATCATAACCTTATCAATATCCCCCTTATTAAAGCCCTTCATCCATTTGTAAACCTCGATCAAGTCTCCTCGCAGAAAGGGGAAGGGTGCGAGGAGACTTGATCGAGGATGGATGAAGGGCTTAATAAGGGGGATATTAATAAGGTTCTGATGGTAAGAGAACCGGGTAGGACACGTAGTAATGGGTTTAAATTGGATACATTCAGATTCAGCGGGGACATAGGCAAAAATTGGTTTATTAACAGAGTGGTGGATGAGTGGAACAGGCAGGGCAGTCATGTGGTGAGTGCCAATACAATAATCACGTTCAAAAATAGATTACCTAAATTCATGGACAGTGATATTAGGTGGGGTTAGATTCACAGGAGCTTAGGTACTGGTCCACCGGCTTCCTATAGACTCCTTATGTTCTTATGTTCTTACTAACAAACAAACAAATAAAAAAATCTATCTACACGAATCCTCAATATTAAAGGGACACACACACACACACACACACACACACACATACACCGTCCAAACCAACATCTTGAGAATTTATCCGGTCTCCTACCTACAGACGGGCTACCTATCTCCAAGCTACCCCTCCCACCTACGTCAGTACATTGTTCAGTTGGCACGGCGTTATTATTTTCTATACTTCTGAATGCTTCTTAATATGTGGGGGAACCCGCTCTATATTTCTTATGTAAGTGCACGAGTCTTCCTAAGTTAGCCTCCGACGCAGTAACACGGAGGGAAAAGAAAGATAATGAGGAGGTGTTGTATCAGGTAATGAGGTATCAGGTAACGCTGTATCAGGTAGGGAAGCGGGAGAGGGCTGTACAGTGGTGGGCAGGTTAGTCTGAAACATGAAAAAAATCGTCTTGTTCTTCATAAATTGACCTCTTAGGATTCTTTTTAGGAGTAGCGAGAAGCGGGATTTTTTTATTATTATTGTTCCCTTTTTTGTGCCCTTGAGCTGTCTCCTTTGTTGTAAAAAAAAAAATGTCTGTGTTACATGTACGTTACTCCCCTGTGTTACTCTATGAAGCAGTGCGACTCAGAAAACGTAGTGAAGTGCTGTGTAGGTAGACCAGGCATAGGTAGGTAGGTAGGGTGGGTGGGCGGGGAGCAGCGTTGCCAAATTATCGTACTCATCACATTGCCTTTCCGTAGTTTCTGACATATAACTATTACGAAAATGAAAGAAAACCATCACTATTTAACATTTTCGACGATAACTTTAATTTTCGATCGTTATTTGTAAAGGTACGAGAGTTTTTGGAATGAAAATGCTAAAAATGCGATGTTCAGAGTACGACAATTTGACATCGCTGGTGGGGAGGGAGGGAGGAAGGAAAGGAGGAAGACTCGGATAGGTAGCTTGAAACATACACATCTTGCCTTACATTCCTTATATCATCGTACAAAAAATCACTAAATATTAACGTGTGGCGCAGTAACATCGAGAAAACGTAGTAAGAAAGTGTTGCGTAAGGAGACAAGAGAGGCAGGTAGGCAGGTAGGGAGGGACTCACCCGAAGACCCTCGTTGCTCTAGTCTGGAAAGTCGTCACACCACCACCAGCGACACTCGACACCAACCCCCCAACTCGCTACACCCTTTGCCCGTCACACCGCCACACGCGTCCCCTAGCTTCCGTCCCTTCCTTCCCTTCTCTCTCTTTCTCCATGTCTCAGTCGCTAACCTAATCTTACCTAACCGAACCCACTTAGATACTTTTGATATTTGAAAAGTAGCCTGCACTCATTATTAATTGGGACTCCAGTAACACATTTATCAAGTTTATATACTCTTCTTCCATTAAGCTATCGACCGAACCTAGATATGGGTATTTTTTTGTGTTGATACCTTCGACATTTCAACACTAGCCCCCACTTATCAATACACGGGACTCTGTTGACATTTATTAACGTTATATGGTCTTCTTCCACTCGGCTAGGTCTCAAAGGGTTGTCTCTTGTTTCATTGATGTTTATAGATATTTTCTCACGCGGAACGTAAAACTAATTAAAAGTGAGGGACATAATGATTCAGTAAGCTTAGTCACACCCTGTCATTGTCTTTTCTACTCTTCACTGGTTTTCTTGCAGCGACTAATAACCTGCCATACACACACCCATCGGTCCCGCCCGCATGAGGTTCTTTCATTGAGATGTCGCTTTAACCCAGTAGCTGCAGGGGTCATGTTTCTTAGGTTAGGTTAGGTTAGGTTAGGTTAGGTTAGGTTAAAGGCCCCTCTAAGCAAAATAATGAGACAAAATCATCACTCACACAAACCATTTCATAATATATATCAACGCATATGTGATCAGTTTATGCATCATCTATTTTGGGAGGTTTATATCATGGCAGAAATTTGGCCCATCGCTGGTACACGGTAAAGCCACAAATTTGGCCCGTCGCTGCTACCGGGTTAATTCGGTCAAGTGATTAATAGGGAATAGATTAACTTCCTGAACACTTTTTTTCCTTAACTGTTTGATTTTCTCTGCACGTGACGAGTGTATCTCCTACTTTAATTGATGTGAATTGTTTACCTTGAAATCATTCATGAAAATAACTTTTAAACATACATTTCCTACAGTATATTACGCAATAATCCACGCAGTATTTTTTTCGTGTCTCATTTTTAATAACCTGTTATCTAAAAACAATTACTAAACGGAATGTTCTCTTTAAATTCACTGTACGCGTTTATGTCTGTTATTGGTGAGAAGTCAATAAAACCGAAAAAAAAAAAAATAAAGGCGGTTTTAAAAGGTAAACTGAAAACAAAACACCCAAAGGATCAAGACCCATATATATATAGTCTCCAACCTTTCGGGGCTTACACACACACATTCGGTAAGACTTTCGTAGAGATTGTTGTGGGTATGTCCAAGGGTAGTTTTACGAGCCTAGTGATAGTTGGAGAAGGCTTCTGCATCACTAACATGAAAAACACTCATGAGAACCCGACTGATCTCCTTTGTGACCTTTGGATATATTTGTGAGAGCCGAAAGCGTCTGAGAATACGCGCCAAAGACGTACTGCTGAAAGGAGGTTACGGCGGGCCAGGTCACCAGAGCGTCATTTCAACAGGCATATGCATACAGCTCCGTGCCCTCAACTTCCCTTTCCTCTCCGCCTCGTGAGTCACCAAGCACCACAACACCGCCCCACCAAACACCGCAACACCGCTCATCCGCCTGCCACGTGCCTGGGCCTCGAGGCAGGTTTTTGGACACGTGCTGAAACGCGTGTGATATTCCACCCACACTTTGTTGTTCTGAGCTTCTTGTTACGTGATTACAGATCTACAAATACTGACACATGGAAATGCAATCAAGAGAAGAACGTGCTCGTGTAAGGAGTCTGAAAGAGGAAGTATAGTGGAAAATGACGGGAGGAAAACTCAACAACACAACAACAAAGAACACAAACAACTCACTCGAGCCGTTGACGGGAGTGGTGGCGTTGTCGGGCGAGTCGGCGCCGCCCTCCTGCTGTTGCTGCGCCTGCCCGTCGTGCGGCGTGAGGCCCGTCAACTCCGTGATGCGTCTGTTGGTGTCGGCGAGCTCCTGACGCAGCAGACTGACCTCCTGGTGCGCCGTCTGCAGATCCCCGTCGATCCTGGAGGCGAGCTGCTTGTTGTCTTCCACCATCTTGCGGAATTTACTCTGTTGGAGGGAGGGAAGGAGGCGAAGGTGGTGAGAAATGACTGTATTCTCAAACATTTCGGGGACATTACACTAACATTTGATAAGGGTTACGTAGAGATTGTTTTTGGTATCTTCAAGGGTAGCTTTATGAGCCTAGTGATAGTCTGACAATGCTCATGCGCCATGAATGAAACGAGATGACACTGAAAGGAATGAGAGTTGAATAGATGTCATGAAGAACTAATGATATCCTGTAATGAATAACAATATGCTGGAAATACGTGATGTGCATGGAACGATACCGATGTAAAAAAAAAAAAAAAAAAAAAAAAAAAAAAAAAAAAAAACCAAACTGTCCCTTATTCATCATGTTTTTCTTTTCTAAATGATCGACCCATTGTTTTTTTTATTATACTTTCACAAATCTTGCACATTACACTTGTCAAAGAGACTGGTCTATAATTTAGTGGTTCAGTTTTATCTCCACTTTTATAAATTGGTACAATGTTCGCTCTCTTCCACTCTAAGGGCACTTTTCCCGTATTTATAGAGCATAATATTATGTCATTATGTCATAGAGTGGCTCCAATGATTCATTTCTACACTCTACACAGGAAGAAAACTGAGCAGATAAAATATTATATTGGATTTACAGAATTTGCTTGCTACAGTGTGTTAAAAGCAACGACTTGCAATAAAATGAATCATATGAAAAGAAAAAGAAAGCATACAAAAAAAGTACAATATAAAATAAAAACACTGTAGGATGGAAATAAAATCTTAGGAACAACTACGCCCCAGTTAATAAGTAATTGAAGTGTGCTCGGTATAAGGGTGATATTGATAAGGTGTTGGCAGCAAAAGAACAGGGTAGGACTCATTACAGTGGATTTAAGCTAGACGAATTTAGATTTGATAAAGACATAGATAATAAGTGGAATAAGTGGTTTGGTAATGATGGTGGATGTGTGGAAAAGGGTTGGCAGTCATGTGGTGAGTGCCGATGCGATAGATAGATACCTTCCACACACAAAAAAAGGTTAGATAAATTCATGGATGGGGAGGACAGGTGTTGAGATTACAGGAACGTAGACTGGCCTCCTGCAGACTCCTTAACTTTTATACTCTCTCTCTCTCCCTCTCCCTCTCTCTCGCTCTCTCTCTCTCTCGCTCTCTCTCTCTCTCTCTCTCTCTCTCTCTCTCTCTCTCTCTCTCTCTCTCTCTCTCTCTCTCACCTGGGCGTCTACAAGCAGCCTCCTCATAAGAGCCATGGAGGACTTGAGAGCCTCGCGTTGCTTCGGGGACCCGCCATGGTGCTCATCTTCGAAGTCGACGCCGCTGAAGACGAACTCGACGATCTGGTCGTTGAGTGTGTCCAGCGACTGTATGGCTGCGGGAGAGAGAAAGGAGGGTGTGTTAATGTTGAGCTTGGAGTAAAATATATAGGAAGAAAGATAATCCTAACTTTAAGATGGAGGACTTGGCGTGAAGAGACAAACTAAATGACAAATGAGTATAAATAAAGAAGATAGGAAAGAAAAACAAGGAGGAACCGGATGGCTAAGATAGATAGATAAATAGATAGATAAATGAGAGAGAGAGAGAGAGAGAGAGAGAGAGAGAGAGAGAGAGAGAGAGAGAGAGAGAGACTTTTAACAGGTGATTATGCCCAAATCTTAAAACGAGTTCTGCTGAGGGAAGATTAGCTTTTTTTTCTATTTATTCTCTCTCTATCTCTCTCTCTCTCTCTCTCTCTCTCTCTCTCTCCGGCAAACCTAATCCTCAGCCCTTCTATTGTCCCCTCTTTTCTTGCCCTGGGCGAATATAATGTTACGTTGCGTCCCCTCTATAACAACAAGTAAATCCTATCCTATGGCAGTTTCATCTTTCATTCCTACTTACGTTTCCACCCCTCCTAATCCTAATCGTCATTGGGTGTCATTGTATAGTACTAAAAAGTTTTCCAACAGCACGAAAAAAAAAAAATTGAATGACTGACTGTGCAGCTTTTATTTCCCCAACGTTGGAATTTTCTGATATCAAACATAAAAAGGCTTTCTTATTGATTTTTTGTTAATCAAGCGCACATCTACCCCCCCCCCCCCACACACACGTTTCCAACCAAGTATATCTCTCTCTCTCTCTCTCTCTCTCTCTCTCTCTCTCTCTCTCTCTCTCTCTCTCTCTCTGTGTGTGTGTGTGTGTGTGTGTGTGTGTGTGTGTGTGTGTGTGTGTGTGTGTGTGTGTGTGTGTGTGTGTTTCTTTTCTATTCCCATTAAACATTCCCCTCAAATTCCTTCCCTCCGCTCCCCTCTCTTTCTCTCTCTCTCTCTCAGGTTGGGGTGTCTCCGTCCGTTCCTTCAGCGTCGCCAGCTCGCCGCAGGAAAAGGATCGCTACGTAGATAACGACTCTCGGTATAACAAAGGAATTAGCGACAATTCTTTACGCGTACCAGGAAACCAATCAAGGAATCAAGGTGAATTCATATATGCGTCATAACCTACGTCAGAGAGAGAGAGAGAGAGAGAGAGAGAGAGAGAGAGAGAGAGAGAGAGAGAGAGAGAGAGAGAGAGAGAGAGAGAGAGAGAGAGAGAGAGAGAGAGAGAGAGAGAGAGAGAGAGAGAGAGAGAGACCCGACACATACACAAAAAAAACGAGGCAAAAAACTATAGATGAGAAAACAACAACAAACTGTGAAATAGAAGAAGGAAGAGGAGAGGGAAGAGGAGGAGGAATGATTAGAGTCTGAGGGTGTTGATATCTAAGAGGAGGAGGAGGAGGAGGAGGAGGACAGGAAGTGGAACAAAAGTAGGGAGATGAAAGGCAATATTAAAGAGAACTAGGTGTAAAGAGAGATAAAGTTAGAGCATTTGCCGCAACAGGATGGAGTACACTAACATCAGACAAAGAGAAAGGACGTTGGGGAAACCTTTGCCCTGTATGACTGGAGAGGAAGAAGCTCAAATTATACAGCGGACAATACTATGATTTAAAATATAGGTGTTACAAGCCTAAAGCAGATTATATGTATAGGTTGTCGCCTCTCCCTCTCTCCCATCCCTCGGCAG
Source organism: Eriocheir sinensis (assembly GCF_024679095.1). Taxonomy (NCBI): domain Eukaryota; kingdom Metazoa; phylum Arthropoda; class Malacostraca; order Decapoda; family Varunidae; genus Eriocheir; species Eriocheir sinensis. The sequence continues at coordinate 22,911,194 of NC_066511.1, forward strand.
CCACTCTTCTCCTTTCCCTGCCCAATGAGACTTAATTGAATATGTTAAAAGTGATACGGGATAATGAAAATAAAAAAAGCTAAGTTATCCAAGTCGGCAAAAATGATACCCTAGACTTTTGTACATATGTGTGTGTGTGTGTGTGTGTGTGTGTGTGTGTGTGTGTGTGTGTGTGTGTGTGTGTGTGTGTGTGTGTGTGTGTGTGTGTGTGTGTGTGTGTGTGTGTGTGTGTGTGTGTGTGTGTGTGTGTGTGTGTGTCCTTCCCTAATAATTAAGGTGTTTGTTGTATAATAAGTGGTGTAATTATTTTCTGTAACATAACACCTCTCTCTCTCTCTCTCTCTCTCTCTCTCTCTCTCTCTCTCTCTCTCTCTCAGTGGCTGCATAAACACTCTCTTCCTCATGGCGTGATATTAATTGATGGTGTAATTTTCACCTCAGGAAATTACGAAGACAGAGACAAGGAAGAAGAGGAAGAGGAAGACAGGGCAACACCTTAGTTATGTTAGTGGAACAAAAGTATATAAAGACAGATAAGTATTTAGGAAGATATATACAGGTAGGCATAAATTGGTAAATACATAGATAAAGAGAAGAACAGATATACAGACAGGGAGAGCGATAGAGAGAGAAAGAGAGAGAGAGAGAGAGAGAGAGAGAGAGAGAGAGAGAGAGAGAGAGAGAGAGAGAGAGAGAGAGAGAGAGAGAGAGAGAGAGAGAAAGAGAGAGCAGACACACACACACACACAGACAGACAGACAGACACAGATAAAGAATAACAGGGACACGAGCACTGAGACTCGTACAGAGGCAGACAAATTAACAGACAGACAAAACATAAAGAAAGAAAGACAAACGAACGGATGAAACGTAATGAACAGACTAACAGAAAGAATGTGGCAGAAAGAAAAACCGGAGAAAAACAGAGACATAGGAGAAGGAGACACAAACAGACAGACAGACAGACAGATAGACAGACAAACGGAGTGACTGAAAACACAGACATACAAACACTATTACATACTATTCAGGGAAGCTCAGAGGGGATGTAATTTTATGGCATAGCGTCAACTCAAACACACATATAAAAAAAACCTCTCTCTCTCTCTCTCTCTCTCTCTCTCTCTCTCTCTCTTAGCGTCGTTCAGCAGCCACTCACTCAACCTTTCGTCATTCAATTATTATCCATCCCACCAGCTAGTCATGCCCTCAGCCAACGCGCCAGCCATACAGCCATTCATTCAGCCCACCCAGTCAGCCCGCCAGCCAGCCATTCACCATTCCACCAGTCCGCCGCCCGCCAGTCACTCACTCCCCCGGCGTGACGCGCGTCTGTCATCTCAGGAATGGACTTCTTAGAGCGTTGCTAAGCTGTCTCGGTAATAAAAATAGTCCCTTCAAAGCTTCCGCATAGCAGGAGACGCCCTTCCTACGTGCTCTCCGGGGGCTGATGGGATGACTTTAAGTTCGTTCGTTTTTTTGTTTTTACAGCGAAAGGGGAAAAAAAAGGGCAGGGACCAGATGCGGAAGCGTGTTGGAGCAAAAAAAGGTGACCGCGAAATTGATGCTCTACAATCTGCATGGTGTATACTATTAGGGATGACTCTAGATGGTTGGCGTGAATGAGTAACTTCCATAAAGGTACAAAAAATAGCGGCAAGGCAAGGGTTAATAAATAAGGATGAACTTGAAATATCGCTTTGGTTAAACTATCTGACGCTTGCGACGCTCTCGATGTAGCAGCAAGCCAAGTGACTGATCTTGACCTGCATGCCACGCCCTGAGAGGCCAACAGACACATAACAATGCCGTCCTGTCTACGTCGCCGTGAGAGTGACACGTGCATGATCAAACATTCCTTGGCCCTCTGGCGGTCATTGGGGGATTCTTGGTGACTGATCGCTGTGACGTTTTGATCAGCTGAGATGGCTTGTTAAATGATCTTCGAGCTTTGATCTTGTGACTACTGACTTGGTGACGATTATTTCCTTCTCATACCAATTGGGTCGTTTATTCACTTGACTGATGTTTTCATTGATTGATTTGATTCGGATACAACATATTTTTTGCTTACATCAAAAGTAGACATGCCAAAGACAAGGACCCTTCAAAAATTAAATAGATTCCCGTAAAATACTTCTCGCAGACACACAAAAAAAATATATGCATCAGCAGTTAGCAGATTGATGATAGTGTGTGTGTGTGTGTGTGTGTGTGTGTGTGTGTGTGTGTGTGTGTGTGTGTGTGCAGGCATAAAATCATTCAATCATCGCCTCATCCTTCGCTTCAGGCATCAAAACAAAAGCCATTAAGGGATTCTCTCTCTCTCTCTCTCTCTCTCTCTCTCTCTCTCTCTCTCTCCGAAGTCTTTCCTCTTTAACGTTGCGTCAGAGGCCAATCAATACTGACGAATGAATAAAACAAAACTCTTCATTGTACACACGCATCGAACAGGACTCGCAGGAAAGCCTCGGACAAACAAACACGAGTCTTTCTTGAATACACACCAGACAGAGCATCAGTCAGTACTTGTGGCTCCCTTTAAATAAATATGAACGCGCACATACATACACCGAGTCAACAAAATATATACGCAACAAAAGCTTTTAGTGCTTCGGTTTTATTTCCGAGATCTGCATTTCAAACGTCACACACACACACACACACACACACACACACACACACACGAACACACCTTTCCCTGGCAACAAGTACTGATGGCAGAGACCCCTAGCGACGTGAAACAAACAATTAATCCCCAGCAACAGCGCGCACAAACACGATATTACCTTGACCACGCGGGAAACAAATAAAGACTACTAATGTGCGGTGCTAATTTCCTACGCCCGGGGCAAGAAAGAAAACGTAATCAGCTTATACGAAATCATGTGGGACAAAATGTAAAAGGGAAAACGTGTAAGAGCGTAAAAATTCATGGAGTCTCAAAACACACACACACACACACACACACACACACACAAACACATACAGAGAGAGAGAGAGAGAGAGAGAGAGAGAGAGAGAGAGAGAGAGAGAGAGAGAGAGAGAGAGAGAGAGAGAGAGAGAGAGAGAGAGAGAGAGAATCAGCCCGGTGACAAGAAAGAGAGTGGGGAAGCGTGTGATGGACATTCACTCACTGCGTAAAAAATGAATAAAAACAAAATAGAAATTGAAGTGAAAAATAAACACAAAAGAAAAAAAACGTGAAAAATTAACAAACTAAAAAAGTGTAATGTGAAAAATATACGCACACATTTTTTTGTCATAATCCCCTTACCCAACGCAAAATATGAGATGGTAGATGGCACCACTAGTGATGATAGTAAAATATAATAACATAACTTCTTTGCACTCTTCTCATGGTGGGCCGCAACAACAGATCATCTCTCTCATCTGTTCTTGCTTGCCTCCTGCATCTTTCTCTGTCACGACAACCGCCCGCATGTTCCACCACACCCCACTCATAAACCTAGTCATTGATCTTCCTCTTTCCTCTTGCCTGGCAGTCATTTCCAGCATCCTTCTCTCGATATACTCAGCATCTCTACTCCACACATGCTAAAACTCTCATTTCACTCACTAGCATTGTTTTCGAATCTAATCTAATCCTGCATTCTTATCACTCACAACGAATGAATGAATACGAAATCAATCAATCAATCAGTGTATCAGTCAGTCAACCAATCACCGCAGCAACAATACTCACACTTCGTGATGTACAACTCCATGAGGAGCATCGATGAGTTCTGTCCCGGCATCTTTGCGAGACACACGGGGACACAAACTTCACAATAACACAATTTTCTCACTCGTAACTTATCACACAATTACCAAGCTGATGGCTGTCTTAGTTCCGGACGCGAGCTTATCCTCTGTGCTGTTTCCTCTAATCGCTCGAGGGAGAATATCTTTTGTGGAGATCACCTTATAGTCCCTGGAGCGAGTTGGTTCCTTGCTGCTGGTCTCGCCTCCTCGCACGTCGCCGAGGCAGAGCGGACAGCAAGATTTTAGCGACAGCAGTGTTTGTCTGTTGTTGAAGTGGCATAAGAGACGGAAAGAAACTCGTGTATAAAGCAATTCACGTGGGACAGAAAAGAAAAACGAGGGTAAAGGAAACCGATGTATTGATGAGTGAAGAATTATATATAACGTTATCATGGAGGCGTGGAGAAAAAAGGAAACAAACAGACGTGCAGATAAACCAAGAATAATACAAAAGAAAAAGAAGAAAATGACAAAAAATAAAGGAAATCGTATTGAGGGTTGAGACAGATGAAACGAAGCTAATACGTGTGATGAAGGACAACACTAGCCTACTACTGTCCACTGGGAAACAGAAGAAAGCTGACATGGAAGATTCTAGGAGCCGTATTACTAAACATTTCGTCGCCCAAGTTCACATATTTAACAAGGCTTTCGCAGGAGTTTTTGGCATTTCCAGGAGTAGTTTTATGGCCCTGGTGGTAGTCTGACCCTTCCTCTGTACCGTGAACCTAAAAAACACACTCATTTGAACCCTATTGATCCCATCTTTAACCTTTAGATATAGCTGACGTGAGAAGCGAATGTGTCTTATAACACCAAGCAAGAGATCAAAGAGTAAAGGAGGAGGAAAATCGCATCTGAACACCGCCTTCCTCACCCTGACCCTCACTTTTCCCCAAGCACCCACAGGTCAGTATTCTCAGTCGCTTCCGCCGCTCACATCAAGTACTTCCAAAGGCCGAAAAGGATATCAATCGCATTCAAATGAGTGTTTCTGTAGGCTCATGGCACAAAGGAATGATCAAACTACCAGGAGGGTCATAAAACTACCTCTGCAAAGGTCCAAAACTCTTACGAAAGCCTTGTCAAATGCGTGTGCGTGCTTGGGCTCCGATATGTTTAAGAATATGTCCCACACACACTACAGGTTCATACCGCATCGCATTTCATTAGTTACAATACTCGACACAACGCCACACCTCGAAACACCACCCCCTCTACCACAGCGATGTCACACCAAGCTTATCACCTCTCCACACTCTTTCAACCTTCAGCACACCACAACGCCACACCCCGCCACACCACGCCCTCTACCACAGCGATGTCACACCATGCTTATCACCTCTCCACACTCTTTCAACCTTCGCCACACCACAACGCCACACCCCGCCCTCTACCACAGCGATGTCACACCAAGCTTATCACCTCTCCACACTCTTTTAACCTTCACCACACAACACCACAACACCGCATACTTATTTTCATCTACATCCACAAAAGTGCCACACTACAATTAATAACACTACAAGCCATTAACACACCCCATGTCACACCACACTGATTAGATCCACATTCTCTCAAACATTTCGGGACTTACACACCCACACACATTTGACAAGGATTTCGTAGTATAGCTGTGCGTGCGTATTTCCTTGGGTGGTTTTATAAGCTTAGTGATAGTTTAATAAGTCTGCACCATGAACGTGAAAAAAGAATTCGTAAGGACCCGATGAAACTTCCCTGTGGTCTTTGGATATAATTGTTGTGAGAGTCGAAGGCGTTTGAGAATACGAGAATAGTTCATGTCCATTATATCCGTCCCTCTCTCTCTCTCTCTCTCTCTCTCTCTCTCTCTCAGTAACCCCAGCCGTGTGTAAATTGTCTAAGTATCGTTAACGGGTAAAGTAAGATTCATTTCACTATTTTCTCCCGTTTTCACAGATTTCCCGCCGCGCACGAGAGAGTAGCACGAGGGTGGACTGAGAAGCTTCACGAGTAGGCTTCAAGTGGTTCGTTTTGGTCTGCTGGCGAACCCTTTCCATGAACCTCTCGCCCGCATTCCCTTCTTTCTTTTCTTCCTCCCTTTCCTTCTCTATTCTTTCTTTTACAACTGAGCAGATGGAAGATGAAGGCACGTAGGGGGAGAATGAGGAAGAGGAGGAGGTGTAGAGGTGGGAGTGTGGGGTGAAAGACACTTACAAATGAGCGAAGTGACAGCGGACAAAAATAAAAACGAATGGGACGCAGATAAATGAATAAGATGGACAAGGAGGCAAAAAAAAAAAAAGACGAAAGGAAAAGATAAAATGAGAGAGAGAGAGAGAGAGAGAGAGAGAGAGAGAGAGAGAGAGAGAGAGAGAGAGAGAGAGAGAGAGAGAGAGAGAGAGAGAGAGAGAGAATGATAGCGGTGTCTCATGAAAAAAAAATAATTAGACCACTCAGAACATGACAGACGGAAGAAGCAACAAAGAAAGCGGTACCCAAGCAAAGACATGAAGGGGAAACTAAGGAAAAGGTACAGAGACAGAGACAGAGACAGTCCCTGGTTCAAAAAAGAGTGTAAGAAAAGCATGGCAGAGAGAGAGAGAGAGAGAGAGAGAGAGAGAGAGAGAGAGAGAGAGAGAGAGAGAAATCCCAAAAGAGGAGTGAGGAAAGCTACAATGCGAGGGCACTAAAGAAGAGAAAGAGAGAGCGCGAGACGAGAGGAAGGAGAAAGGTAGGTACGAGAGAGAGAGAGAGAGAGAGAGAGAGAGAGAGAGAGAGAGAGAGCAGTTCCCAGCCCCATCCAACCTCAACACCGCGTCACCACAGACTGAGGTCCACATGGGCGAAAGACAACCCCTCTCTCCCCTTACTCTCTCTCTCGCTCCCCTTCTTCCCCTCACGTGCTCCCCTTCTTCCTCCTTCCCATCAGTGCCACCACCATCACCACCACCATACGTCTCTCTCTCTCTCTCTCTCTCTCTCTCTCTCTCTCTCTCTCCTGATTAGGGAAGGTCAGGAACAGAAGTAGAGTGTAATACATTTTTTTTTTAACATATTAACATTTAGAGAGAGAGAGAGAGAGAGAGAGAGAGAGAGAGAGAGAGAGAGAGAGAGAGAGAGAGAGAGAGAGAGAGAGAGATGAATGTTTAGAGAGGAAAGAGAAGGAAAGAGCAAGCGAGGAAGTGTGTGTGTGTGTGTGTGTGTGTGTGTGTTTTATGGCATTAACTATGTACTGCGTGTTAGACTAAACTAATATCATTCTACCTATTAAGTAAACGCCCTTGACACACACACACACACACACACACACACACACACACGATGTTGTTCTTAATTTGACGCCCCATTCATCTTTTTCCCCTACCCCGTGTACTTTCTCTCTCTCTCTCTCTCTCTCTCTCTCTCTCTTCTTCTTCTTCTTCTTCTTCTTTTCTTCTTTTTCCTATACTTTTTTTCTTTTTCTTATCATTACTACTACTACTACTACTACTACTACTACTACTACTGCTATTACTGTTTCTTCTTCTTTTCTTCTACTTCTACTACTACCACTACTACTACTAATAATAATAATACTTGTTACTGCTGCTACTACCACTATTACTACCACTACAACTATCATCATTATCAGTATTATCACCATCACCACCACCACTACCATTGTCACTATTATATCTTTTAACTCTGACTCCTTATCTTAAACAATGCGCATTTCATAACTCTCAGGTGTTAGTTTTACGCGGCCCGGCCTTGACCTACTTCAGGGGGGCAAGGGAAGGGAGTCCACCACCAGCCCGCCACCTGTCCGCGGAGTGTTTGCAAACTTTAATAAGCCTGTGTCCACCTTGCAACGGCCTGTTTTTAGCTGTTTGTACAAGAGGCTTCAAAGGGGGTGGCTGTTTGGCGGAGTCGGGGCGAGGAGAGTAAGGGTGAGTGAGTACAAATGGAAGGTTGGAAAAAGGAAATATGAATAGGAATAGAAACGAGGATGGAAATTGCAGGCCTGTTTTTAGATGTTTGTACAAGAGCCAGCAAAGGAAATGACTGTCTGAGAGCGTTGGGGTGAGGAGAGCAAGGGTGAATGAGTACTATTGAGAAGATGGAAGAAGAAAACAGTAGTAAAAAGAATAGGAATGAGGATAAAAATTACAGAGGAGTGCATGAGCCAGGAAAGGAAATGGCTGTTTGGAACGTTGGGGTGAGGAGAGCAAGGGTGAGTAAGTACTTATGTTAGGATGGAAAAAGAAAACAGTAATAATAAGAATATGAATGAGGATAAAAATTACAGAGGAGATAAAGAGGAAGGAAAGAGAATGACCGTCTGGCGGCACTGGGGTGAGGAGACCAAGGGAGACTGAAAATTATTGATAGGTTGAAAAAAAGTAAACTGTCGGAATATGAAGAAAATGATAACGCAGAAGAGAAGAAGAGCCAGCAAAGGGAATGAAGGCGTTGGGGTGACGAGAACAAGAGAGAGCAAGGACTAATGATGGAATAAAAAATAGTAAGAAAATGATTAGAAACGAAGATGAAAATAAATGCAAATGAGAACAGGAGGCAGCGGTGGGGTGAGGAAAACACTAAAGATAGGCTAAAGATAGGACAGAATAAAATAATGAGTAGGAACATGAACTGATACGAAGGTGTGAACGAATGAAGAGGATAACAGGAGGTGATGTTGGTGTGAGAAAAAGGAAGAGCGAGTACTAATGACAGGATAGAAGGAGAAATACTGGGAATAGGAACAGAAATAAGGGTAAGAAATTAATGATGAAATATACCAAAAGCAGAGATGGGGTGACGAGAACAAGGAAGAGGAAGGAGTAAGGATAGGAAGGAAAAGGGAAACAACGGAAATAAGAATAGAGATGACGGTAAAAACTAATGAAGATGAGAGTGAAGAAAACAAGGGAGAGGAAGGCTAAGGAGAGGGAGAAAAAAATAACTAGTAGGAATAAAAAGCGAAACGAGGATGAAAATTAATGAATACAAAAAAATGACGCGTTGGGGTGAGGTAAACAAAGGAAAACAAGGACTATTGAAAGGAGGGAAAAAGCACAAATAGTAAAAATCAAAAAAATAGAAACGAAGACGCAAATTAATGAAAAAGAAATCAAGAGGCACCAAAATGGAAGAGACTGTTCGGTAGAGATGACAATACAGGTGTGAGTGAGTGAGGAGAACAGGTAAAGAAGCAAATGATAAGGAAGAGAAACGGGGATAAAAATAAAGAAAGAAGAAATAAGAAAAAAAAAGAATGGAGAAATGAAAGTAAGGGGAACGCGTAAACTTCAATAATATAGTTAATTTAATCCGGTATCGAAATAACAACAACAACAGCAACAACAACAAAAAAACATTCCTGGAACAATTAAATACAAAAAAAAAAAAAATCATTAATAAAAGTGAAAAGAAAAATGGATTACGTACGATGACAAAATTCACATAAAAAATAAATGTAAAATTAAATACACGTTACATCTCTCTCTCTCTCTCTCTCTCTCTCTCTCTCTCTCTCTCTCTCTCTCTCTCTCTTCCGTTTTGCCGTGACGCACTGAACGAAGCAAATAAACAGTGCAGAAGTGTGTGTGTGTGTGTGTGTGTGTGTGTGTGTGTGTGTGTGTGTGTGTGTGTGTGTGTGTGTGTGTGTGTGTGTGTGTGTGTGTGTGTGTGTGTGTGTGTGTGTGTGTCTCTCTCTCTCTCTCTCTCTCTCTCTCTCTCTCTCTCTCTCTCTCTCTCTCTCTCTCTCTCTCTCTCTGTCATGAAGGCCTCGTCACCAAAGTAGGTTAAAAGGATACAACCGAGAAGGGGCAAACAGACTTATTAACCTAGTTCCTCTCTCTCTCTCTCTCTCTCTCTCTCTCTCTCTCTCTCTCTCTCTCTCTCTCTCTCTCTCTCTCTCTCTCTCTCTCTCTCTCTCTCTCTCTCTCTCTCTCTCTCTCTCTCTCTCTCTCTCTCTCTCTGTGTGTGTGTGTGTGTGTGTGTGTGTGTGTGTGTGTGTGTGTGTGTGTGTGTGTGTGTGTGTTGTTGAGCCACTAAGGTCATGTTACATAAACCAGGTCACGAGCGCCCTACACCTGACCTAACCTAGACGCCTTGCCTCAGCCACACCCCGACTCGCCTTGCCAGCCCTTCTCCTCACCCCTTCCTCCTCCTCCTCCTCTTCCTCCTCCGCCTCCTCTTGTCCTCGCTTACCTCTCCGCCACGCCCATCACCCCCCTTCCTCACTGCATTCTAGCCTCTAAGTAATGAAGGTATAGGAAGAAGGTTGATCCGAATAGACGTCTCAAGATAAATAAGGTAGAGAGAACCTGATAATGAAGGAGGATACTGCCGCTAGAGTGCGCAGGAAATGAAGAACGGCGGTGAGGATGCGTATAGTAATGAACGATATTGTGATAATGAAAGAGTAAATAGAGAAAGGGATACTAATAGGGAGTGCGTTTAAAGGTAAGTAAGGGGGTTAGTTTGGAAGCTATAATGTCTGGAAAGTAAGAGCGATGGTGTAATGAACGTGATATTGTATGTTAATGAGCATCTCTCTCTCTCTCTCTCTCTCTCTCTCTCTCTCTCTCTCTCTCTCTGTGTGTGTGTTTATCTTTTTAAATTCTTCCTTTTCTCTTGCTCTCCCTCCCTTTCCCTCCTCCTTTCCTATGACCTCACTCGCCCATCCTAACTCAATAGACTTCATATCAAAGGACAACAGTAATCTTGTTAAAGAGAGAGAGTGATGGAACTAAAGTTAGCGAGTGGCTGCCTATCGAGTCAAGACCAAAACAAAAGGCAAAACTGGGGACATACGTTTAATTAAGCGGCACATGGCCTCGGTACTCATCTCCGTCACATTGGCCATTGAGTCTGCAGCGGGCAACAACAAACTACCCTGGAACACAATTAAGTCCGTATTTTATTTTCGTTTCGGGTTCTCAGTTCGCCCGTTCACAAAGTCTCTCGTAGAAGTTCCTGGGCTTGTCATGGACTGCTTTGTGATTCCAGTGATGGTTTTACACGACCTCTGCACCCTGAACTAGAAAATCACCCATGAAAAACCCGGTTAATGATCTCTGTGGAGTTGGAAATTTGTCGTATAGTGGAGTTGTAAGTTTGTCGTAGTGGGGTTGTAAGTTTGTCGTAGTGGAGTTGTAAGTTTGTCGTATAGTGGAGTTGTACGTTGTACTGGTGGCCAAGGCTCACCACACCAGCGCCAGAACAACGTCAGTTCGCATCGTGATGATGATAACTGAAGTACGTCTGAATGTAAATAAGTGTGCGGAAGTGAAGCCTGGGGAGGAAGGAAACCCTCCGGAACACCACGACCTGCTGGCCGAACAGGCGCAGAGTAAGCACGCCATGCGGGACCTGGGCACCCAAAACGCGCTCCTGTCCCTCCTTCTTCTCCAGGCCACAGGTGAAGCCAGCGTCCTGCACAGGGCGCTGCTGGCTCAACAAACGGCTCGGATAGAGAAAGAACGCCAATGGTCAGCGCTCCAGCAAGAAAACAGCGGCCTCCTCAGTGACCTGTCTAAGGCTGGGAAAATAATTCACAGGCTGCGAAAAGTCGTGTCCCTATCCCGGGAAGAAAATAACGGCCTTGTGAAAGCGCTGACCATCTCAAAGGAAGAGAATGACGACCTTGTAAAAGCGCTGTCCATCTCCAAGGAAGAGAATGACGGCCTTGTCAAAGCGCTGACTATCTCCAAGGAAGAGAATGACGGCCTTGTCAAAGCGCTGACTATCTCCAGGGAAGAGAATGACGGCCTTGTCAAAGCGCTGTCCATCTCCAAGGAAGAGAATGACGGCCTTGTCAAAGCGCTGACGATTTCCAAGGAAGAGAATGACGGCCTTGGAGATAGTCAGCGCTTTGACAAGGCCGTCATTCTCTTCCTTGGAGATGGACAGCGCTTTGACAAGGCCGTCATTCTCTTCCTTGGAGATAGTCAGCGTTTTGACAAGGTCGTCATTCTCTTCCTTTGAGATGGTCAGCGCTTTCACAAGGCCGTTATTTTCTTCCCGGGATAGGGACACGACTTTTCGCAGCCTGTGAATTATTTTCCCAGCCTTAGACAGGTCACTGAGGAGGCCGCTGTTTTCTTGCTGGAGCGCTGACCATTGGCGTTCTTTCTCTATCCGAGCCGTTTGTTGAGCCAGCAGCGCCCTGTGCAGGACGCTGGCTTCACCTGTGGCCTGGAGAAGAAGGAGGGACAGGAGCGCGTTTTGGGTGCCCAGGTCCCGCATGGCGTGCTTACTCTGCGCCTGTTCGGCCAGCAGGTCGTGGTGTTCCGGAGGGTTCTTCCTCCCAGGCTTATTTACATTCAGACGTACTTCAGTTATCATCATCAGCATCGGTTTGCCCTGAAACCCCGCGGACCAAAGGTACGCGAGCTGGGCAAGGCCTTCTAAAAGGGGCCTTGAGCTGGGGCAGCCCGCGTACCTTTGGTCCGCGGGGTTTCGGGGGCAAACCCGATGCTCTCCATGAGCAGACTGGTGGCCAAGGCTCACCACACCAGCGCCAGAACAACGTCAGTTCGCATCGTGATGATGATAACTGAAGTACGTCTGAATGTAAATAAGTGTGCGGAAGTGAGAGACAACGAAGGAAAGCGAAAGTGAGCTGAGAGCCGGACAGCAAGGAAGGCAGCAGGAAAAGAGTGTGTCCTCCTCTCCTTGCAGTGTTACCCGACTTATTATTAAAGAGAGAGAGAGAGAGAGAGAGAGAGAGAGAGAGAGAGAGAGAGAGAGAGAGAGAGAGAGAGAGAGAGAGAACATAAAGGTAATATATAGTGATAATGGAAGGAAAGGCTCTCGTCGTAGGGTTTGATGCGCACAGGGGGCGTTATCTGGCACTAACGATGCTGAATACGTAAAAAATCAGTCCCGTGAGAAGGGTGATTTGTTTCGAAGATAAGGGAAGGCTGCCATATTAGGGAAGACGAAGGAAGGGTGACTCGGATATTGGGGAGTTTAATAAGGAAGGTGGCAACTAAAAAACGCGGTAGATGGTCCGTGACTCACCTCTCTCTCTCTCTCTCTCTCTCTCTCTCTCTCTCTCTCATATACAAGTAGAGTAAAGTACATAATCTAACTTCGTACTCTGGTTACACACACACACACACACACACACACACACACACACCAGACCTGACAGACTAAAACTACTATGAAATGTTTACTTTTCTTTCGCTTTTTCTACATTTTTTTTCGTAGAAACGTCAAGAGAAGTTTGTTTCGCTCCGTTCACTATTTTGAGAGAGAGAGAGAGAGAGAGAGAGAGAGAGAGAGAGAGAGAGAGAGAGAGAGAGAGAGAGAGAGAGAGAGAGAAAGCAGAAATCTAGTTATTTAATTTATATCTTTCAACTTCAAGGACAATTTTTTTCTGACGCAGACTTTTGATTTTTAAGTCCCTCTCTAACTTGTCACTTTATCCTCTAAAATAAAAATAATGAGGAGGAAGAGGAGAAGGACAGGAAGGATATGAAGGAGAAGGAGGAGGAGGAGGAGGAGGAGGAGGAGGAGGAGATGTCTCAAGGTCGCCAAAACTAAGACTTGAAAACTGAGGTGGGAGAGATTAAAGGTTGGAAGCCTCTTATCGCTGCCTAACTGTGCCTGAAGTGTGTGTGTGTGTGTGTGTGTGTGTGTGTGTGTGTGTGTGTGTGTGTGTGTGTGTGTTATATTTGAGTTAAGTGTAATATTTGCGTTATGTCGACCACTATGTATATATGTATGTATGTAATGTATATATGTATGTATGACTGTATGTATGTATTCATACTTTCTCTCTCTCTCTCTCTCTCTCTCTCTCTCTCTGTCTGTCTGTCTGTCTGTCTGTCTGTCTGTCTGTCTGTCTGTCTGTCTGTCTGTCTGTCTGTCTGTCTGTCTGTCTGTCTGTCTGTCTCTCTCTCTCTCTCTCTCTCTCTCTCTCTCTCTCTCTCTCTCTCTCTCTGTTCCATCAAGACAGGTGATGAAGCCACCCTTGCACTACACTTTATTTGCTTAACTCCCCCTCCTTTATTTATATAACAAGTCTCTTCTCCCCACCGCGTCACACCTCCTCGCTCCGCCCCCGTAACCTTCGCCCTTCCGCTCGCCAGGTGCTCTGCAGGTGGGTGCCCCGTTGCTCCACCTGGTAAACAATCCGTCACATAACTTCTACTCGATTCTAAATTTGCAGTGTCCGCCAGGCAATGTTTCCTATCACCCCGCACCGTTTAGCAGGCAGGAAGTGCGTGAAGATTGCCACCGCCCGTCGTGCGCACCAAAGTTATAGCGCCGAAGAGGAAAGTGAATGAAGGAAAAGGGGAGAAATGAGAGGAATGGAGTCTCTTCCTCCTTGCTATATGTCTCTGGGGATGGAAGAAAAAAATGGTTTGTGTATGTGTTGATTGACAGCACCCACGCTCATTCGTCCTTTCAAAACACGGAACTGTCTGGGAACCGTATTGATCAAAGATGAGAGAAAATTGAGAAGTGAAGAAGAAATTAATAACCGACGGCTATGGGGATGCATCTTCGTTCAGGGAGGGAGAGAATCGATTGCTGAGTCTTCAAAGCATTAAAAATCACGGATCGGGCTTAAATATAGGATAATGTGGAAGGCTTGTCACATGTAGAGCTATTTGAGCTTATAACGTGTGAAGCTTAATACGACAAAATGAATCAAGTGCCGGACGGTAATTCTGAAGAGTCGAGTCACTCCCTTCCGCCTCGCCGCACGTTTTTAGATGGAGCTTATAAAATGGGTTTCGTGGATAAGAAAGAAGTTTGTGAAGAGCATCGACGCACCTTTTTTTATACTTCTACCTTTCTCTCTCGCATAACGCATTACTGAGAGAGGTAAAAATTAAATAGAGATATTGTCCAAACTGTAAAAAAAAAAAAAAAAAAATAAATAAGGCATGGAAGACATAAAAACTACAGCAAGGATTCATTGTTTAACAACTTAAAAAAAAAAAAATCAGGTTCAAGGTGGGATAAAATCGACTGTAGTATGTAGGCCATCAACAACAACAACAACAACAGAAGAAAATCGGAAATGAGAATGAACAAAAACAAATTTAAGTACGACAGTTTTTAGAATTAACGTCACTTCCGCCTTGATTTACTACTATTACTACTACTACTACTACTACTACTACTACTACTGCTACTACTACTACTACCACTACTACCATTACTTCCACTACTGCAACTATGGCACAAACATACGAAATAAAGAAAGAAAAAAAGAAGGAGAGAAAGAAAGAAGAAAAGAGAGATAATGAAAGAGAGAGATCATGGGAAACAAGAGGACGAGCTAACACATGAGGGAGAGCGCCTTGGTTATCATCAGGAAGTCAAAACAAATCATAAAAACGCGTCCACGCCGTCCCTGTGAACTGTCTGAATCAGCTGACATGAAAACGAGGCAAAGGGACAAAGAGGAAGAGAGAGAGAGAGAGAGAGAGAGAGAGAGAGAGAGAGAGAGAGAGAGAGAGAGAGAGAGAACTAATAATGCACGCGACGACGGTTTATGAATATGATGAAACAAACAAACAAATAGAAGGCAAAAATCGTGCTCCTTGTATACCTTCGCTTTGATCTGTCAGTCTGCGTGGAATCCTAGAAAGAGGGAACGAGGCGGGAAAAACAGAGTCCATAGAGGGGTAAGGTAATAAGGGGAACAAACAGCTGCCAAGGCATAAAAACACGAGAGGAAAGCGAGCAAAGGGCAAAAATTTAATTATGAAGAAGAGCATACCGAGAAAAAAAAACACAAAACAAAAATACAGAGGCAAAAATGGGAATTAGAATAGTGAAAGACATTATGAAAAGGCACTGAGCAGAGAGAAATAGAAAGAGGAAAGGAATTAAGTAACTAAGCAAGAAAGTAAGAAAGGAAGGAAGGAAGATGGAAAGAGGAAGTGGAAGATAACGGAACGAGGAGAGAAAATGAGGAGAGTATAGAAGGTTAAACGAAAGAGGGAAGGAAGATAAAGGCAGAAAGAAAGAGGAAAAACAAGAGATGCGAGTAAAAGTGAGAGAGAGAGAGAGATAATTGATAGTAAAACGCGAGAGGGGAAAGAGTACATTGCGCCAGGGAGTCGGGGTGTGTGTGTGTGTGTGTGTGTGTGTGTGTTTACAAGGCGCCTTAGCGTGTGTATAAGGAAGGCTAACGTGTGTGTCTAAGGGCGAGCAGTGTGTTAGGGGGACGAAGGACGGCAGGAGGAGAGGCCGCTGGCTGGTTTGTGTCATGAAGAGAGAGAGAGAGAGAGAGAGAGAGAGAGAGAGAGAGAGAGAGAGAGAGAGAACCCACCTCCCTCCCCAATATACACACACACACACACACACACGCCAGTCAGACAGAGGGTGTGAAGTGAACTATTATTACTATTAAAGAGAGAGCTGGTTGTACGGTGCCAGACACAATAGTCAATATTCTTAAACGTATCAGGCTCACACTACGGCCATTCTCTATGACTACAGGGAAGATTACGCGGGTTTTTATGGGTAACTCTCCCGTTGGTTAAATTACAAAACAGCCCATGAAAAGCCCAGCAACTTCTACGAGAGTCTTTTTAAACAGGAGAACTGAGGCGCCGATACGTTGAAAAATACAGACTAAAGGCCGAAAGAACACAAAGAACACAGAAATACAAGAACAGGATGATGACGATGAGGAGGAGGAGGAAGAGGAGGAGAGGAGGAGGAAGGCAAGGTCGAGTGTGACAGCTAAGGTGGTGGTGATGATGGAGGTGGAGATGAAGGTGATGAATGGCAAGGTGGTGGTGGTGGTGGTGATGGAGGTGGTATGGATGGTGATATGTGTCACTCTTAACCTTGAAGAAGTAGGGAAGGGAAGGACACGAAGGAGAGGGAAAGAAGGAAGGAAGAAAGGAAGGAAGGAAAGAAAAGGAAGGAAACTAGGAAAAGAAGAGAAAATATTAAAAAAAGAAGGAAAGAAGGAAAGAAAGAACGATGGTAGGAAGTAAGAAAGGAAAGAAGGGATGTATTAACGAAGGAAGGAAGGAAAGGAGGAAGGAAAAAATATAAGAAGATAGGAAGGAAGAGAAGGGGAGGTCTGGAAAGGAAAGAAAACGTCAGATTAAAAGGTAAACATAAGAAAAGGTAGAAGAGTACTGAATGAAAAAAGGCATAAAAAGGATGGATAAAACAAGGTAGAAAGTGTGAAAGACTAAAACGCGAAGATAAGAGTTAAACGGATGAAAACCACGAAAACAAAATAGACACGAAAAAAGGAAGAAAGAGAAAAAAAGAAAAACAGTACGAAGAAACGAAGGAAGGAAGGATGGAAGGAAACAAGAATAGGATAGTGAAGGAGGGGAATAAGAAGGTAGGGAAAAAAAAGAATAAAACAAAGCAACGAAGGAAAGAAAGAAAGAAAGAAGGAAGGTAGGAATGGAGAACGTAAGAATAAGATAGTGAAGGATGGGAGGAAACAAGCAAGCAAGGAAGAAAATAATAGAAATCGTCTACTGGGAAAAGGAGGAACTTAGAAGGGAAGACACGTGCGCTCTCAGACACTTGAGGGACCAAAAACTATGAGGAGGAAAAAGGAGAAAGAAAACAAAAGATGCATTATGTTGATGGGAGCAGAGAGGGAAGGGAAGGGAAGGGAGGTAGAGGGGAAAAAGGAGGGGAACTAACGAGGGGACACCTGGAGACACAAGAACACGTGAAAGGGGAAACAGGGAGAGGGGAAATAGGCGTATAAATAAGAGGAAGGAAGAGGGGAGGGAAAAGGAATAAAAAAAGGGATAAAGAAGAAAATTGACGACCTCTGACACGTGGAGGGGAGCATAAAAGGAAAGACAGGAAGAAGAGAAAAAGAATGTAGGAATTAGGATGGAAGGAAGGTGGATAAAAAAGGGAAAAAGAAGAAAACTGACGACCTCTGACACGTGGAAGGGAGCATAAAAGGAAAAACAGGAAGAAGAGAAAAATAATGTAGGTATTAGGAAGGAAGGAAGGGGAATAAAGAGAAGGGGGAAAGGGAGAGGAGTTGAAAAGATGAAACACCAAAAAAAGAAATCATGAAGCAGAAGGGAAAAAGAATGTAGATAGGGGGAGAAAGGAAGGAAGAGAGGGGAAAGAAAGGGGAATAACGAGAAGGGGAAAATGAAAGTGAACAGCCAAAAAGAGACAGGACCCTCGACACTGAGACGGGAGAATAAAAGGAAAAAGAGGAAGTAGAGGAGAGAAAAACAATGTAGAGAGGGGGAGAAGGGAAGGAAACAAGGAAGAGGGAAGAAAGGGGAATAAAGAAAGGGGGAAGAAAAGGGAGGGGAATTGACAAGGGGAAAGGGAGAGGAATCGACGAGAGAGAGAGAGAGAGTAAAAGAAAGCAGGAAGTAGAAGAGAGAGAAAAAAACCCAATGTAGATAGGGAGAGTAAGTAAGGAAGGGAGGGAAGGGGGAAGAAAGGGGAATAAAGAGAGTGGGAAAGGGGGAGGGGAATTGACAAGGGGAGCCACGACCTGGGCCAAACGGTGTTGACCCAAATTTCGTTGGTGCCAAAAGCGACACACACCTGATGCTTCCCCTCCCCTCCCCTCCCCTCCCCTACCCCCTACTGCCGTCATTGCCTCGTGGACGTATTTATGTGCACCGCCAGACGTACACATGAAGGGGGAGAAGGCAGAGGGTCACTAGGGGGAGAAAAAGGGATGTGGAGAAGGATGGGCAGGGCGAGAGTGCACGGAGGGGAAAGGAAGGATCGGAGGAGGAAAGGAAAAAAATGAAAGAAGGAAGGAAGGAAGAAGGGAAGGAAAGGAGGATGAAAGGAAGAAGAGGAGGAGGAGGATTGGAGAAGGATATGAGAACGAAGGAGAGAAAATGAGGAGTGAAAGGAAGGTTAAACGAAGGAGGGGAGGAAGGGAATGAGGAAGAAAAGGAGGCGAGGGAAAGGTAAGAAACAGCTATAGGGGGAAAGGAAAATAGAAGGGAAGAGAAAAATGGAGGAAGAAGGGAAAGAGAGAGATAGAGGAAGAGACGAAGAAGGAAATACGAGAAATGGATTGAGAGTAAGGAGAATAGAAGGAAAAGGATAAAGTAGAGAGAGAGAGTAATATGATAAAGAAGACGAAAGAACATCAAAGAAAGAAAAAGAAATGAAAGAGAGAAGAAAGAAAGAAAGAAAGAAAGAAGGGGAATAAATGAAACAGACAGACAGACAGACACAGACACCGACACCGGTAATATAATTTGAGATGAAAGAAATGAGGAAGAAGGAAAGAAAAAAAATAGAAAGTGAATAAAATCGACGAAAAGGAAAATTCAATAAAAAAATAACAATAAAAAATGAATGAATGAAACAAAACAAAGGAATAACAGAGGAGAAGAAGAAAGAAAGGAAGGAAAGAGGAGGAGGAGGAGGAGGAAACGGAGGGGATGAGGAGGAGGGAGGAAAGGAGGGAAAACAGGTTATCCTGGCCAAGTGGGTTACGGAGGTGGAGGGGTAAGGTGGTATGTGGAATGAAGGAAGGGGGGGAGGGAGGAAGGAGGGTGGTGGAAGGAGGACAGGTGGATCAGGAGAGGGAGGGTTGGGAGGGAGGGAGGGAGAGGAAGGAAAAGAGGTGGAAGAGAGAGAGAGAGAGAGAGAGAGAGAGAGAGAGAGAGAGAGAGAGAGAGAGAGAGAGAGAGAGAGAGAGAGAGAGAGAGAGAGAGAGACAAGGGGGGGAGAGTAAGAGAAACACGTTGACAGGTAAAACTCATTCGGATATAAAAGAGAGAGAGAGAGAGAGAGAGAGAGAGAGAGAGAGAGAGAGAGAGATGCCAGGCTAAGTAAATATTGTCATTAAACACTGTCCTTGTTCCACATGACGGGAGTCGACCTGTTTCTCTCTCTCTCTCTCTCTCTCTCTCTCTCTCTTTTACGATTGTGTGTGGGGGGAGGGGGGGCGGTATTTTAAGGTTGATGACTAACCTGGCAACATTTTTTTACTCTTTTCTCTTTATATCGTTTTAACTTTTCCTTACATCGTTTTTCTTGTCTTTGTTTATTTTGGTCGACAATCGGTATTCGCCCATAACAGAAAACCAAAACGATGATGATGATGATGATGATAAATATAGAAATAAATAATAATAATAATAATAATAGAGATGCTAATAACTAGTAAAAACGATAAAAATCCTTGCGAATAGAACCAATACATTCACTAACTTTATTAATTTCTCCTAACGTTTATCTTTGTTGCTACCCGTTTTCTTTCTGTTACATTCTCCGCCATTCTCATAACCATTCGCTCTTCCCTCTCCCGAAAAAGCAGCTTGTTTTTCCCTTCCCACTCCGGTGCTCTTCAAAGGAATCTCGGATGTACTGTGTGATAAAATTTCTGATGGGGGGACGGTACTCTTTGTGAGGAGGGAAGAAGAGGAGGAGGAGGCGGAGGAAGAAGAGGAGGAGGAGGAGGAAGAAGAGGAGGAGGAGGAGGAGGAGGAGGAGGAAGAAGAGGAGAAGGAGGAGGAGGAGGAGGAGGAGGACAACACAAAAACTCGACAGCATAGGGGGCCAAGAGGAGTTAATTTGAACCCCACAAGGCGCCGACATTATATCCATCCAGGTATGCCACGTTATCGTACTCACCACACTGGCTTTTCCTATTTCTAACGCATAACGATCATAAAAAACCCTCTATAATTAACATCTTTAGCAATAACTAGAAATGTGTATCGTTAGTTTTATGGGTGCGACGGTTTTTGGTCTGAAATAAGCGAAAATAAGAAGCTGAGTACGACAATCTGGCTACGTTGTATCCATCTCCATCTCTTCTGCGCTTCTATGAATTCATCCAACATTTTCTTATAAGACTCAAACGTAGCCTATTTGCTCTCATCGCTTGACTGATAAATCTGTACCAATATTCCACTACTTTATTTTGATACTGATATATTCTATACTTTTATATTACTGTTATTTTTGTTTTAGTTTTTTGGTGCATGAGAGGTCAATCACATAAGCTTATTGTTACGATTTATATCCTGCTTTTGCATATAGGAATCCCCACGGAGACCATCCTTGTCCACCTGATGCTTTCCCTCCACTCCCCTCCCCTCCCCCTTCCCTACCCCCTTACTGCCGTCATTGCCTCGTGGACGTATTTATGTACACCGCCAGACGTACACATGAAGGGGGGGACGGCAGAGGGTCACTAGGGGGAGAAAAAGGGATGTGGAGAAGGATGGGCAGGGCGAGAGTGCACGGAGGGGAAAGAAAGGATCGGAGGAGGAAAGGATATATATGAAAGAAGGAAGGATGGAAGAAGGGAAGGAAGGGAGGATGAAAAGAAGAAGAGGAGGAGGAGGAGGATTGCAGAAGGATTTGAGAACGAAGGAGAGAAAATGAGGAGTGAAAGGAAGGTATAAACTTGTCAGGTTACTTTTCTATAATATGTGACTTTTATGACGAGGAGGAACAGCAGGACGTGGAAATGAAAGAGGAAATCGTCGGGAACAGAAAGAGAGATAACGACGATAAGTAAAGGAAGGCGATAAAAATGACAAGAAAGCTGCCATTTGAAGACCGACTTGCTTCATGGTCTTTTTTTCCCGAGAGTTGTGTTGTACGAAGGGCTGAGGAGAATGAAGGACGAGTGAAAAAAAAAAAAAATTGAGAAGATACATGAAGTGAAATAAAGGTGACAGGATGGGGATTTGACGAATAAGATATCGAAGCAAAATTAATTTTCTGTTATGTTATAATGAAGGAAGATGAATTCAGAGACCGATTATATTTTTTTCT
The DNA here is from genome assembly GCF_024679095.1 of Eriocheir sinensis. Lineage (NCBI taxonomy): Eukaryota > Metazoa > Arthropoda > Malacostraca > Decapoda > Varunidae > Eriocheir > Eriocheir sinensis. The sequence continues at coordinate 22,932,680 of NC_066511.1, forward strand.
CCTTTCTCAGAGTCGATGAGGGATAACATAGATATGCATGAATCGAACACACACACACACACACACACACACACACACACACACACACACGGAACCCAACAGTGCAGTGGTTTGAGCGCTCGGAACACAACCGAGAGCTCCGAAGTTCGATTCTCAGGAGGGATGGAGACGGATGGGCAATCTCCTTTAATTTGAGCCTCCTGTCCACCCAGCAGTGAATGTGTCCCGCCTCCCGGGTGTGTGGGTGTGATGTGAGGGTCCAGCCGTATCCAGAGATCCGTCAGCTGAACCCCAAGCTTATTCAGGAAGGGAACTGACTGGCGATCGCGAGTTCAGAGTGTGCTCAGATCATGGAGAATGACACACACACACACACACACACACAGACATATAAAAGATACCCCAATAAAGCTCTTAGAGACAGAAAATGTGGCTGGCTCGTTTTCTTACTCACGCCCTTCAGGCCACACCTCAGGAAGCAAGGCTCACGGCGCCGCGCCCACCAACGTACCTGGGGAAGAGAATCACGTTAGAGTTGGGTTGTTTACCATAATAATAATAATAATAATAATAATAATAATAATAATAATAATAATAATAATAATCTACTACTACAACAACTACTACTACTTTATACTACTACTACAACTACTACATATAAAAATAAATCTACAATCAGTCAAACAAACAACGAATGCTTGCCCTTTCCACTTCTTACCTATGCTATCTACCTACGAACCTTGAGCAAAAACTAGCCTCTTGTAACTCCAATGCTGTTACTCTCTCTCTTTCTCTCTCTCTCTCTCTCTCTCTCTCTCTCCCCGATCCCCCAACCTAACAAACAAGGTCTATGCAACGAACACCATAAACCGAGGGAGCATTCATATAACCTGCCTCCTCTTATGAAGGCTCTCTGTAACGAAGCCCTTCCGTCCGCCACCAAGGGGATGAACTGCCTATGAAGGAGTTCTGGGCTTATGCGGGATGAGGGTAATGGTGGAAGTTGGGCAATAAAGCGAAGGACTACAAAATGAATGTTCACTTAAGTCGACGATGAGGTTACCGGAGGAACGAAGGCAACGAGGCGAAGGACTACAAAATGAATGTTCACTTAAGTCGACGATGAGGTTACCGGAGGAACGAAGGCAACGAGGCGAAGGACTACAAAATGAATGTTCACTTAAGTCGACGATAAGATTAACGGAGGAACGAAGGCAACGAAGCGAAGGACTACAAAATGAATGTTCACTTAAGTCGACGATAAGATTAACGAAGGAACGAAGGCAATGAAGCGAAGGACTAAAAAATGAATGTTCACTTAAGTCGACGATAAGATTAACGGAGGAATGAAGGCAACGAGGTGAAGGACTACAAAATTAATATTCGGTTAAATGGCAATATGAATGTGTACTACGTTTGCGACCGAGAGAAAAGAATGTATTTAAAACGTGAAATTTGATAGGATGAAGTACTTACAGTGGGTTCCATAATTACAAGGCGTGGTATGATGCGCAGGGTTTTACTTGTTTACTTAATTCAGAAGAAATAGTGGAAAATAAACAAAACACAAACAGGTGGTTACTGATGTTTCTCCCTTAGTAAAAATATGAAAAAAAATATAACTGAATAGGTAATGTAATTTTGTTGATGCATAATTTTGGATGATTTGAATGGTAAGGAAAGGAGGAGGAGGCGAAGGAGGAGGAGGAGGAGGAGAAGAGGAAGAGGAAAAAGAAAAAAGGGAAACAAGAAGAGTGAAGAAAAGAGGAAGAAAAGAAAGAAGAAGAAAACGTAGGCATGGAGGAGGAAAATACAGAGGAGGGGAAAAGTAGGAAGTGTAAGTGAACAGAAGGAAAAAGAGGAAAATATACGGAGGAGACAGAGGAAGAGAAGGAAGAGGAAGAGGAGAGAAGGAAGAGGAGGTAGAAGGTTAAGAAAAAAAGAAGAAGGGGAAGAAGAGGAAAATATGCAGAGTAGATAGAGGAGGAGAAGGAAGAGGAAGAGAAGGAAGAGAAGAAGGGAGAAGGTAAAGAAGAAGAGAGGGAAGTACAGATAATACACGGAGATGGAAGAAGAAGACGTCGAAGAAGAGGAAACTATACTAATGAGGGAGAGTAAAAGAAGAAAGAGGAAGAGGAGGTAGAAGATAAAGAGGAAGGGGAATAAGAGAAAAATATACGGAGGAATTAGAGGAAGAGATGGAAGAGGAAGATGATGAAGAGAGGAGGAGGAGGGAGAAGGTAAAGAAGAAGGGAGAAGAGGAGGGTAAACAGAAAGAGCTCCTACGTCCCCTCCACAGCCAGCACCAGAGAGAGAGAGAGAGAGAGAGAGAGAGAGAGAGAGAGAGAGAGAGAGAGAGAGAGAGCGGCTGTCTAACCCTAGGCGCCTCAGAGGGAAGGGCGTCGGGATGGCTGAAAATTGAGTTAAAAAGAGTAAAAGCGTCGACCTGTTAAGGCGTGAGGGTGTGTGGGCGCGCTCAAAAACAGGGAGAAGAGACCGTCTTGTTGTTGTTGTAGTTATTGTTTATTATTATTATTATTATTATTATTATTATTATTATTATTATTAGGAGGAGGAGGAGGAGTAGGAGGATTTGGAGCAAGAGTAGGAATAGAAGGAGTAGGAGGAGTAGGAGTAAAAGAAAGAGGAGGAGGAGGAGGAGGATATACAAGAAAAAACAGCGTGTTTAAAAGAGGAAACGGAAGGAAAGAGTAATATTTTGTTGTTGTTTATTAAGAGGTCAACGCCTGGGGACAACACCTCTCGAATAAGTCGTAAACAAACTCATCATTACATAATATTATCTGTTATACAAACATGTCCGTTGTAAACAAGACGAGCTGCACAGGGTTCGCCATAAACATCAAAGTTGCTAGTATTACGAAAACAAGTTACAAAATATACTTTAATTAATTATAGATGGGCTTGTCGAGAGAGAGAGAGAGAGAGAGAGAGAGAGAGAGAGAGAGAGAGAGAGAGAGAGAGAGAGAGAGAGATCCATCCATACAGACAGACACCCTTCTTGCTCCCTGACCCTCTCGTGTAGAGGCCGTGATGAATATTTATGTTTTTCTGCCGCAGTTTCCCCTCGAGCGTGGTGTTCTCTCTGTTTCATAGTGGTGATGGTGGTGGTCTGTGATGCTCCCTTTACTTAGGTCTTCACTATGGACAGCTTATTCATGTTCCAAGCCCAGATTCTACTCCCTGAGGCCAAATAGGAAAAACTGTTGTAAAGCTCTAAACGACAAACTGGCATTTAAGTGTAGCAAGAGTCCCGCCTCTCGTCGCGCTCCCTGTTGTCCGTGTTGCGTCTCAATTGTTTATCTCTTGTTACTCGTTTATCTTCTACTGACTGTCCTCGTCCTGCTATACACTCCTTCTACACATTGTTTACTACACACACCAACATTTATGTGTCACTTAAACTAAACAACATTCATACACACGCATATACACTCAACCACGTCTTTTATGTGCTTTGTCTGCCTGCCTTTCTCTGTCCGTGAACCAATTATCGCTTAGAACACTCACTGCCGCCAACAAGAGCAACGACACCAGGAATAGTGAGGGTATAGAGTCAACAGAAGCAGCGCCACCAACGACAACTCACAAACTACCGTCAACAGCAGATACACTAACTAACTAACGAGGAGCATACACTAGGAGACGCGTCGCTTCACTCATCACACTGTCCCCCCCCCAAGGAAACTTCCGTGCCTCTTCCTTTCCCATTTCAAGCCCCTTCAAGGATCGATCAACTTGCCTCATCCATGATTTACGTGGGCGTCCCCTTGGTCTCCTCCACTCAGGGTTGCCAGATATAGAAACACTATTATTAGCAACGGAAAGAATGATTGCAGTGGTAGCCATTTCATAGGAAGCAGCAACAGTATAGTGGTAGAGCTGCATGGAAGAAAGGCGGCAACAACAGCAGGATCAGTAGTAGCAGAAACAAAACCTTCAAATATAAACCGCAGAAATAACAAGAGACGATCGCAGTGGCAACAATACATCAACAGCAATCATAACAGCAACGACGTCAGCAGAAACAGCCCAGGGAGGGACGAGAGCGCAACGGTGGAATCGAGCGACACAATCCTGCAATATTCGTGTCGGCTGGTGCTGTGGGAGTCATTACCAATTCATTCCCTCGGCTCAAAACTGGCTGGGCCGCAATAGGAAAGGAAATTAACTCTCGTCAACATCAAGAAGCGTTTCCGTATTACTTGCAACACGTAGAGACGGTGTGTCCTTCTGAAAAGCACACTGACAGAGGACGCAAACACTCACGGAAATGCTGTTTGCTGAAGAAGGTCCTCACCCAATGCACTGTCGCCTTTAGCTGCCCCCGTCACCGACAATTAACTTCAGCCTCTCTGGGGGACACGCAGGTAATGGCTGGCTGGCTGCCCTTAAAAGTTGGGGTCCTCGCGAGGCATTGATGCCGATACCAGTTGCAGCGCCTCATATCCCGTTTTCTATCACCAGGTGTTGGAAGCTTTTGGGTGAACCGAGTTCCTCCATTCTCTCATATTTCCTGTTTTCACATTTGAGGGCCAACTGTCTCTCATCTATTTTCTACTTCATTCCCTTTATCCTTAATTCTCTGTTCCTTAGGGGTGTCAGGGTTACAGGCATTGTGTCTTATAATGAGTATTTGTACTTTTCCGGGTTCAAAGTGTTATTAAAATTAACCCTTTGTTCTCTCCTCACCCCCGCGTTCCTCTGTTGTTTGCGTTGAATAGTATTTTTTACACCTTCTCTATTACTATTTTTCACTGCCAACGGGAAAGCAACAGTCTCGCTTAATAAGTTTATCTTTTTTACTAGCTGAAAGTGGACTATATGGTTTGGACAAATCCAAGGACAGAAAGGAATGATATCACTGTATTAGTAAGTAAAAGTCTGCATCTTTCGTTTCCTTTAGTTTTGTGGGAGAATAACATCAGCTACTACTACTGAAAAAGCGGAATAATAACCAGAAGACTTTTATTTTTAATCCATCAGTAAAATAAGCCAGTATTAAAACGTCTAGAAGAGGCGTCGACGAGGGAAAAGTTGGAAAGTTTTGTTTAGTCGGCGCAACATCTGTGGTCATATGCCGGAGAGAGACAGGAGGGGAAGGAATTATAGGAGAAGGGAACAGAACCCCCGATTAATACCTGGTACCCATTCACTGCTGGGTGGACAGGGGCGTAGGGTATCGGAACGTCGACGAGGTAGGCAGGCACGTTCAAAGGACTTCTTCCGTGACAGGTGACTCCCTCGACCTGCCCGGACGCCACACTTGTTTGAACCTTGTTACTTCACTAAAGGTGCAGAGTCGCGGGGCGCGCAAAGCCGCACCCACGGCCTTGTCCGGCAACAGAACTCGGTGAATCGAACATAACGAGGCTGCGGCCACTAACGACGTGACGCCATTGTGCTGACCATTGTTATTGTTACTGTTATCTTTATTATTATTATTATTATTATTATTATTATTATTATTATTATTATTATTGTTGTTGTTGTTGTTGTTGTTGTTGTTGTTGATGAATCTGCTGCTCTGCGTTTTATTTTACGAGTGGGTTTGGCTTATATTTATGACTTCATATTATCTGCTACGTTGTCAGAGATACATACAGATAGATAAATATATTGATAGATAGATATGTATTATTCCACACACACACACACACACACACACACACACACACACACAAACTCTCTCTCTCTCTCTCTCTCTCTCTCTCTCTCTCTCTCTCTCTCTCTCTCTTTTGCCCTGGGCGCTTACTGACGGAGTGGGTTGGCCTTCCTCCTTTCCTCCCTCCCTCCCTCCACCCTCTCTTCCTCTCTCCTCTTCCTCCTTCCCTTCCCCCTCTCTTCCTCTCCCTCCCTCCATCTCTCGCACCCTGCCTGCTACGGACGTCCGGTAGAGGCGACCCACGGACACGTACAAAGAATATCCGGTTATGCTTTTTCCGATCTTTCGTTTTGTTAAATGTAGAGGCGGCGCGCCCACCTCCCTCACTAATGGACGGGAGGGAGGGAGAGAGAGGGATAGAGCCAGGAATGGAGGCTGGAATGAAAGGTCAGATAAAGAGAGAACGAGAGTAAAGGGGTAGGAGAGCGAAACAGATGAAGTGGAGATAGGGAATAAACGTGTGGAAAAGGAGATAGTCCGAAGAGTCAGGTGGAAAATAAGGGAAAGTGAGAGAGAGGGGAAAAAAGGGGAAAGTGAAAAAGATTGGAGGGTTGGTAAAGGTAGTGAGGGAGGGAGGGCCAGGGGGAAGAAAAGGGAGTTTGATGGAGAGAAAGAGAAAAATAGCTAGAAGGGGAGAGAGGAGGGAGGGAGAGATGGAGGGAAGGGAGGGAAATTAAAGGTGAGGAGAGGGAGACGTGTCAGAGAGAGAGAGAGAGAGAGAGAGAGAGAGAGAGAGAGAGAGAGAGAGAGAGAGAGAGAGAGAGAGAGAGAGAGTGTGTGTGTGTGTGTGTGTGTTTCTCAGGCCTGTTAGAGTACAATTATAAGTTTCGGAACATTTCGCTGAAGTTCGGTTCTTACACGTCTTTCCTTTCCACTGTCAGAAGTTCTTTAATTACCGTGTGTACCGCTGCGCCTTCTGCCCTCCTATGCTGTTACGTCATTTCCCTCCCCGCCTATAAGAATCACTAGTCACGTATTGGCCATTTACTACTGCAACTTCTTCTCTTCACCTCTCTAGTCTTCTCTTGCAACTTCTCCTCATCTCTCTAGTTGAGCATACAATAAATAGCTGTAGACGAGGTAAAAGGATGGTAACAGCAATACTCGACAAAGGTGTGACCCATTACCAACTTTATATATAGTGGTGAATTCATGAACAAAAAGCATCACTTGCATGTTCTAAATCTGTTTCACTTCACCCACACCACTGAATTTAGAGTCTTCATCATCACGCCAGAAAGTTATGTATAGGGCACAGCATTTATTGGGCTTTCTCATGCGCACTTCTAAAATAAACAACAACGAAATCAAGTTCTGTCTATCTCCTGAAGACTTCCGAGTGCGTTCAAACAACCCTGACTGACAGACTCCTGAAAGTGACAAGGGACAGTGGTATATATTCGAACACTATTGTAGCATTTCTGTAAACACGGCACGCTCTTCTATCTGCGTTTACTCTCCAGCTTCAAAGCACTCGAAACCAACAACCCTGCTATCAGCTATATAATTAAATGTTACGATTCCATTACAGAGACCAGCAAATGACGCCGCGGCCTGGCAACGAGCGGGCCCCCAAAGAGATCAAACCCCTCACTGTGTGGATGGACGCAGTGAAAATGTGTGTTTAATATATAGATAGAATGTGGTGTGGGGGTTAGACTGAGGTTTAGAGATAGAGAGTTTTGAGTATGTGTATATGTGTGTGTGTGTGTGTGTGTGTGTGTGTGTGTGTGTGTGTGTGTGTGCCCAATGAACGACCCTCAATCATCTGTAATACACTCCTACACCCAAGATTTCGCCTAAGCGCTCATCCCGACGTAGGTAAGCACTCCACGCCCCCCTCCACCCTCCAAAAGATTCTTCCCTCCTCCTCTGACGTAATATACGAGTGAATGAACCGCCACGCATCACGAGATTTCCCACGGCTGCAAAAAATGGCGCGTTCGATAAACTGGCAAAAAAAAGGAAGATAAAAAACATCGCGCCCCAATAAATAAATCTTAAAAGCATCAAATCGCTCTTTACCTTAAAAAATAATATCTCCCTCTACCTTATGGCAAATGTTAAACAATACTATAATGGAAATACCACAAAAAGGAATAGTAGGAAGAATCATATAGGTAGAATAACTTTAGTGTAAAATAATAATAAAAAAGTGTTGTACTAAAGATACCTTAAGACAAAAAAATGCCCAGTAATCGTTTTTCCAGCAGCAATGGTAGTGAGAGCCGCAGTAGTAGTAGTAGTAGTTAGCTTAAAAGTAATATGTTTAGTAAGGTTTGTAATATTAAATAAAGATGGTTGTCGGCCACAGTCATTGGCGGGGTGGGGCCAATGAATTGCTTTGTGAAAGGATATGAGAGAATATACCGCTCACAACGCAACTCTAATAGATGGAGCCCCGTTTAAGTAGTAGTAGTAGTAGTAGTAGACCCTCTCTTCTGGACACTCATTGTTTTCTTTTGCGGGAGAAGCGATTAGCGGGATTTATTTATTTATTTATTTTTTTGCTTCTTGTTTTTGCCCTTGAGCTGCTTCCGTTTTGTGTACAACAGTAATGGTAGTCTAGCATCAGTAACAGACGATGTGACGATGTTGTTACTGTCGTACGAGGATAAGGGTGAAGGGAGAGAGGCAGGAAATTGCGGAGAACACGTGTAATCGTTGTCAGTACTCGGCTACTCGCGGTCAGTCTGTCTCGCCTCGCCGCCGCCCGCCACACCGAGACTCGCAGCCCATCAGTCTGTCTGGGGCTCGTCTCGCGGAGTACGATCTAGTTCACTGCACAGCCTCCTCCGCCTCCTTCGCTCTCTCCTAAGTCCTCTCAACCTGTTGCAGTGACGCTGTGACATCAAACGGTATGATTTCTGTTATGTATAAAATGTCCGTTTGGGTTTCTATATCAAGTGCAAAATACAATGACAGTCTCAATAACTACATAACATTACAAATATCTTCCTTTCTTTTTTTTCAAGTTGGCAACGACTCCCAGCACTCTTGAAACTATGGAAGCTTTCTCTTATTCTTTTCACTTTATCAAACACCTACGATGTTTGAATATTCTAAGATAAGTAGACTCATAATACTAAAACTAGTCGTTCGGTAGTTTTCTTTTCAGCTTTAAATCATTCGCAAAAGTTTCATGTCCTACTACATCATTAAGAGTAGGAAGTTCCAGCGTTGCCAGATTATCGTATTCACCACATTGTATTTATCATTTTTAAGCCTCAAACTCTCGTACCTACACAAATAACGAAAGAATATTAAAGTTAGCGTTAAAACTGTTATTTATTGATGTTTGTTCGTTTATTTTTACTATAGATATCAGTCAGAAATTATGAAACTGCAATACGGTGTGTACGATAATTTGGCAACACTGGTAGGAACATGTATGCCTGGGGTCTACACATCCTGCGAGGCTTCAGTTGAGGAATTATAATAATCTTGAGTCCTTCGAAACCTTTCCTTTTTTTCTGCCTGTCTTAAGCGCGGCCTTGTCTTTCTTTCCTTCTTTATCATTCTCTCTCTCTCTCTCTCTCTCTCTCTCTCCAATGTCGCTGCGGCTTTCTAAAGAGACAATACCACGGTGGTCGGCTCCAATATGTACTGGCTCAGGTAAATAACTTTTTTCACAATGCTACCTGCCGATGCACCTCCATCAGGCTCCACGCGTGACTGGCCAGGCGTCGCCGCACCGCCGAGTCAACACCGCCGCGGCCGCTTCATCTCGCCTTGCTCGCCGGCCCGCAGCGCTGTGGCCACCGCGCCCCCATGGCCTTCACGACGGCTAGGCTGCACGTGCTGCCTCGACTGTGTGTGTGTGTGTGTGTGTGTGTGTGTGTGTGTGTAAGTAGATGAAAGGTTGGTGAGGAAGCAAGTAGTGTGTGCTCTAGACCCAAACGTTCCTTACGGCTCCGGCCAGGCACACACACACACACACACACACACACACACACACACACACACACACACACAGAGGAGAAAAAATACACGTTGCATCTAAGCGTCAAACAACAAGCTAGGGTGGAAGGGAGTATGGATGGACTTTTGAGGTTGTCGACGATTAGGTGTCCTTTTTCTGGCGTCTTAACCTCCTTGGTCCCAATACGTCTCGGGAAATCAGAAATAATATCTACTGCTATACTCCACCGCCTCCTCCTGCTGCTATTACTATTACTAAGTACTGCTACTTCTACTTCTGCTGCTACTACTACTACTACTACTACTACTAATAATAATAATAATAATACTAATGATGAATGAAGGCAATACATCACCACTTCTCGCTCTACGCTACGACTCTCTTGTTTCACCCTCACCCCCTCTTCCGGCGGTAACACTAATAACAGGCTGATCAGATTTGACTTGATGGATAACCTCCCTTTCCCTCCCTTCCGCCTCTTGTCCCCCGCCCGCCTCACGCTTCTTCCGGTGCCCGTGACGCGTAATTGATATCTTAGGGAGGATTAACGAGGTAAATGATCAGTGGGCGGCAGGTGGTAGGGTGTGGTGTAACGGTGGGAATAAGGCACATGTTATTAAATTCTTCGAGACTTTAGTGCATCTATTTCAAATGGCTCTCGGAGAAGTTGTGTGTGGTTTTCATGGGTGGTTTCTTGACCCTAGCGATAGTTTGGAAAGGCTTGTGCGCCGTGAACGGGAAAACACTCATGGCAACCCGACATAATATTATCTCCTCTGTAGCTCTCAAAAAGATAGTAACAAGAGTCCGAAAAGTCTGATAACACGAGTCTAATGATTCAGATCGATCCCAGCTGACATAGCATCCATAGAAGCGCCAGTGAACCTTACCAGCCAGAGTGAACCTTGAAGAGAAACACTCCTATCTATTGCCTTATGGGGCTATTACACTGGGCAAATTTTCCGTGGATCTTCAGTCAAACCACGATTTCCGCTGGCGTGGTTCTCATTTGTTTCTTGTTATTGCTGCTGCTGATGATGGTGAGTAATACCGTCGTCCTTCGGATAAATCTACGGTAGCTTTGGAAGATCGTGGACACGTCAGAAAACCACGGAAATACGAGAACCACGCCAGCGGAAATCGTGGTTTGACTGAAGATCCACGGAACATTTGCCCAGCGTAATTGCCCCTTTAGTTTTCCTAGAAAGTATACAAGAACTCATTGCCCCTTGTCAAATACTCAATGTTCCTCAACCGATCTGCCGTAGAATATCAATATTAGCTTGAAGAAGGCACAAAAGACAGATGATTAATAAGGATAAAGTATTTGAAGTAGAAGAGTTGTAATAAATGACTGGCGAGAATTTCTCTCAAACAATAAAACGAAAATGAAAAAAAAAAAGCAGTGCAAAACCTCGAAACAATAATACCGACTAGATTAATAAGAATTTCCAACCAACAATAATAAAAAAAAATATACTCTTAATACAAAACCTAGAGACGATCCTATTACCTCCCACTCCCGCGATGCCTCAAAACAACAGCCGCTCCAACTTTACGGCAAATAGCTCGAAAAACAATGATTCACCAGACTCACCTCACACAGCCACGCCCGGACCCGCCTCCTCCTCGGCCCCCACCGCCGCCACGCGCACGCCAGCACAACAAACAGGCTTGAATTCTAATGAGGGCATGGCGTGAATGTGACTGACTTGCTTGTAGTTGTTGTAGTAGTAGTAGTAGTAGTAGTAGTAGTTCATCCACCTCTCACAACGGTGCATAAGTGACGCCACGTTGTTATTTCCACGGTGTGTGTGTGTGTGTGTGTGTGTGTGTGTACTTATTATCTCCCTCCGGACGCACGAACACAACAGGCCTCACTACACACACACAAACAAAGGACACACACACAGCACTGATATCTTCTCTTTGTTCCTTTTATTGCTCTTTAACACCCTCGTCACGTAGGTCATCACAATCACCATATCTTTTTCTTGACCATCAGTGCGTTAATTAACAACGTGAGGACTTGTAATTATTCTTCAGCGATACTTCAAGGAGTGTTTTTGCTGTCTTTCGAACACGTGTTTATAATTTGTGAACGATTAGGGCAAGAACTCACGATGTTGTTGTTGTAGCTCACTTGATTTTCTTCTTTTAATTCATCAGTTTGGAGTTTTTTTTATTATTATTTCTATCAAGAGTTTCAGGAGTCGTTATCGTGTATCTTCTTTCATGTCTCAACCTTCATGAATTTTGTACGGAATGTTGGTTGCTTAAATTATGACTACGCCTGTGGCCTTGAGATTTACATTTGAAGACACACGTTGGCGGCTTTTTTCTTCCATCCTTGAGTTCTTGTATCCGGCAGGAGTTAACGACGGTGTACCTCCACCAAGGTCCGAAGCACCACCACTACTACCACTTCTGCTGCACCATTCCCACCACTAACATCACTCGCTTACTTGTCAAGATAAAAAAAAATACTGCACTGTCCTGAAATTGCGGTTAGACTGGTTGTCGTATTCCCAAACAGAGATCGAAGACATGACTGTGTTTAGCTCATATTTCCACCGCCACTATAACATGGCCACGTTGCTATCACTACGCAATAGGTCAATATCTTCTCATTAACGACGTATTGAAATCTGCATATATATGGGAATAGTTACAAAGGCCATTCACATCAGACACCTCGTTAAGCGAAATGTTATGCCTTATGACGTGATGTGACGGGCAGAGTGCAACTGATAGTCACGACGTCATCACCACTGCATCGATCACTGTCACCATCACTACCAGCAGAACCACGATCTCCTCTCCTTCGGCCACCACACACACACACACACCACACGCCGGCACACTGAATGAGTTTTGACAACCACCGAATCACGGGTGGCCAGCGGGAGAGGGCGTGGCCATGCGAAGCGACCAACCTCACTGACTTGCGTACTCTTTCCATAATACATCGAGAATAACTCCCTTCCGATCCCTACGTTGTTTTCGAGTCTTTGGGCCTACAGAAGGAGGTTTGGGGCGAGGGTAAAGTCATGAAGAAGTGGTAGTGGTAGAGAGAGGAAGGAGAATGGGAGAGGGAGAAGAACTGCATCTTGAGAGAGAACGTGGACCTCTTCTTTTTGGCGGCGGCGGCGGGGGTGGTGGAGGTGAATGAATGGAGAGAAGGCAACATTTCCCACATCGTGAACGGTGCGGGATGCTCAACCTGCTGCATCCCTCCCTCCCTCCCTTCCTCCCTCCCTTCCTTCCCTCCACGATCCTTCCTTTCTTCCTTCATTATGGTCTTTCTTCAGTCCCCTCCTTCTCCTTCCTTGGTCCAATAGTCCTTAGCATATCTTCTTGGTTCATTCTTGACTCTCCATTATCGTTTCCCCTCTCCGTTCAATGTATCCTCTTCCCTTCTCTTTACATCTCTTTCACATCCTTCCATTCACCTTTCCTCCATTCCTTGCGGTGTAATCAACCCTCAAGTCAATCCCTAGTTCCCTATCACTCCCTTTTTACTTCTTCTTTCCGTTCTTTCATCCCTAAAAACCTTTCCCCGTTATTTAATCTTCCTCCCAACTCTTTCATCATCACTAATTCTTCGCCCTTCCCTTGATCCCCTCTTATCTAATCCTTCTTGCGCTAACCCCGCGATATCGACATCTAACCTATCACCACCTCCGAAACACTTACAGGAAGTATGTATAAGCTCTTCCGAATGCTGAGTGATGATGCAGAGGGTTATAGGCGATTTAATCCTTCAGGTGAGTGGGTAAGGCAACTCAGGTGAGCCGAGATTGTTCCGGTGTACGAATCCTCCCGCTTCCTCGAGCCGCACCGGATGGATGACGGCGGGATGGCGGAGCTCATAATGTCTTGTGTGCACGCCCTCCATCAGAAGCTGCCTTTTATGTCCTCCTTCCTTCCTTCCTTTCTTCCTTCCTGACTGCCTGCCTCCTCCTCCTCCTCATGGTGGTGGTGGTGGTTATAGCTGCAGCAGATGCAAAATTTATACTGGAAGCTGTTGTAGTAGTAATCGTCCTTGTGGTGGTAGTAGTAGTAGTAGTAGTAGTAGTAGTAGTAGTAGTAGTAGTAGTAGTAGTAGATGTTGTTGTTGTTGTTGTTGTTAGTATTCTTTCATAAATTTGTTTTCTCATTTCTTCTTCCTTCTTTCTTTTTCGTTGTTATCACAGTCTTTTTTTGTCAATTTTTTCTTTCGTTCATTTTTTTTCTCTTCCTTCCTTCTGCCTCTTCTGATGCCTTCATTTGTATTCTTTCTACGATCGTTCTTCTTCTTCTTCTTCTTCTTCTTCTTCTTCTTCTTCTTCTTCTTCTTCTTCTTCGTCCTCCTCTTCCATATCTTTTTCTTCTCCTACTTCGAACAAAAACTTTTAAAAACTTTCTTCATTTGCATAATAAAAAAAAGAGATACTCCGAAACGCTTTATCCACCAGCATAAAGCTTCTCTCATCTTCCTCCTCCGCCTCCTCCTCCTCCTCCTCCTCCTCCTCCGTTACCGTACTTTACTCCATCTCTCCTCTCTCTCTCTCTCTCTCTCTCTCTCTCTCTCTCTCTCTCTCTCTCTCTCTCTCTCTCTCTCTCTCTCTCTCTCTCTCTCTCTCTCTCTCTCTCTCTCTCTCTCTCTCTCTCTCTCTCTCTCACACACACACACACACACACACACACACACACAGTTCTTTACCTCTACTCTCTCTCTCTCTCTCTCTCTCTCTCTCTCTCTCTCTCTCTCTCTCTCTCTCTCTCTCTCGCTCACACACACACACACACACACACACACACACACACACACACACGGCTGATGATGTGATGGTTCTAATCAGCTTCCAATCCCCCCGATACCAGCATCTCCCCTCCCGCAGATGTCCAAACCCTCTTGATTAGTCTCGACTCCCTCTCTTTGTCTCCGCGCACCGTCTACTCTGGGCTGCCACTAATTTATTCATTGCTAGTCCTGCCTTTGCCTATTCCCAACGAAGATCTTAGGTTGGTGTTCTCTGACGCTTCTCATATCAACCATTTCCAGGAGATTAATCGGGTTCCCATGAGCGTTTTTGTTCACGTTCATAACACAAATCTACGTCAAACTACCACCAGGTTCTAAAAACTGACCATGGATATGCCCGCAAAACCAATAAAGAGAGAGACACGGGGGGGGGGGGGAGAGAGAGAGAGAGAGAGAGAGAGAGAGAGAGAGAGAGAGAGAGAGAGAGAGAGAGAGAGAGAGAGAGAGAAGGGTGTGAGAGGCACGGTGCGCGAGGTCAGTTGGAGACATAGGGCCAGTTTCACAGTTCCCCATGATCGGTTAGTAAGCTCCCAAACCAATAACAGAGCCTTCGAAATTTCCTTGTATAGTGTCTGGGGTTCATATTTAAGTTCACAAATTTGATGAAGCTATACCGGAAAAGTCTTGTGTATTTAGTGTGGCATCGAAGACCTCACCATTTTGGATTGTATGGGATTCTATAGTTTGGTTCGGGCTGTTACGAAGACACTGTGTTGGGCTGTGAAACCGGCTCATAGCACCAGTGTCTAGCGGGCTGTCTACGTCAGAGCCGCCACTTAAGGTTTGCCGTACTATAAGAAAACATTGTCAAATCTGTGTGTTTGGCCGCCGAATTGTTTAAGAATGTGGCCCTTAACATCTTCCACTGTATCAACCATCCCCTCCACATCCCTGCAGGTCACGGCACGTATGAATCACTCTTATCTATTTACTTAACTCTCTTTTAATACATCATTTCCATGCTTCACGTCATTTGCAGGCCTGACCAAATACTGCGAACGACTTGATAAAACTTAACTTGCTCGTGAAGGATTTGGCGAAGACGCAGATCAAGGAAATAGAAAGTGGGAAGGGAGATAAAAAACAAGAGGATAGAAAGGAGATGAAGGGAGAAAAGAAAAAAGGGAAGAAAGGTGGGAAGGAGATATAAAAAGGGAGGGAAGGAGGAGATAAAGAAGGGGAGAAAAGGAGATAAAAATTGAGGGAGAAAGAAAAAGATCAGTAGGGAGGAAAAGGACGAGAGAGAGAGAGAGAGAGAGAGAGAGAGAGAGAGAGAGAGAGAGAGAGAGAGAGAGAGAGAGAGAGAGAGAGAGAGAGAGATCGAGAGTTTGCTTTGCCTTTGCTATCACCGAGGCAGTTTTTCTTCCTTCGCTTCCCTTCATTCCCCGTTCCTCCTTCCATCCCTCCTGCCCTCGAGGACGTTTAAAGGGAGAGGGAGGAGAGAATGAAGATACTGCTAAAGTTTTGAAAGTTGATTTTGGACAATTCTCAAAGTTTTCCATTTGAGAGCGTGGAAAAGTGGCGGCATTTATTTTTCGACGGTGTTTGTGAATTCCTTTGTGAGCTTCCTTTTCACCGACTTCAAGAACTTCATTTAACAGAAGATCTACATATAAATAGATCTGAAGATATTTCTTTTGCTTTTAACAACCTTTTATTTGTTTCCTATGTATTGCTCTCCTTAAAAAAAAGCAGTATATTCTGTGTACGAAAGATTTCTGACCTTTATATTCATCTGCTCTTAAACGCGTTTCATGAGTGTTTTCCCTTTCCATAAATATCTGTATGACATGAAGGACGAAATATCAATAAGAGGATAGAGTAAAATTCGGGGAGGGTGGCGGCCAATTAAAGTTCTCGAGATGGCCTGAAGCTCCCCTCTCGAAGGACTGGCGAACCTTGCTATGAGGAGAATTCTATGAAGTCCCCTTGCAGAAGAGGCGTCACAGAAAACGGGGAACCGGAGTGCTATACATAAAGGACAAAGAAGACGTTATTTTGAGGGTACCCTACTCTGACTTGGCCAGGCTGGGGAGCAATAACTTTTAGCTCTTTCAGTGATTATCGAAAAAAATTGCATCGGTGCATTGCTGTGTTTAACTATGCCATTCGAACAATGCTCCTCAACTGTCCGCTTTTAGTTACAACAACAACAACTACAACTACATCTACAACTACAACTACTACTACTACTACTACTACTACTAATAATAATAATAATAATAATAATAATAATAATAATAATAATGATAATAATTTGATTTTGTATTCATATTCCAATTCTTTTACCTTTCTTCATTTTCGTATTATTATTATTTTACTTATTAATATTTTTTTCAGCAACGTAAGCTCCATTATTTTTTCAGGGGCTTAATGAGGGATGGCGGCCGCGGGGCAAGACAGACGTACCCCGAGTAGCTTTGGACTCAGAGAAAACACGAAGAAAATACAAAACACTGCCATTTTCTTCTTATCACCATTCCTCCTCTTCTTCCTCCCTAACCTCAACAAATCACATTACCTCCAACACCCCCCCCAGCTCATTTTTCTTTTCTCTTCCTCCAGTATAGTTTCCCTTCTATCTTTATTTTCCTTTTTATTTCATGGTTCGTCTTTAGATCATTCCCCTTTGTGTCCTATCCTTTCACATTTTACAACTGTGGCATGAGCACTCCATTCTGCTTCACATTTTCTTTCCTGTCCTACGTTCCTTGTTCGTCTCCTCCCTTTCTCTTGCCTTTCAAACACCTGCCATTCGCTCTTGTCGTCATCACTTTTCATTTCCGTTGTTCCCTCCTTCCCTGCCTCCCGCCTTCTTTCGTCCCCGCCTCGCTCCGTCCCTTCCTTCCTCCCCTCAACAAAGCGTGCAGCTCAAGGCCACGCCACGACCAGGTGACAGATGCAGGAAAGGAACCGCGAGCGAAATGAGAAAACGAGAGACACGGCGTAATATTCAGACTCAAACACAGACCAAGGACAAGAAAGGGAGAGGAAGGACATGACTGAGACAAAGACTTAAGACCATAAACATTGCCAATACTGATATAAAGGATAAGCATCGGAGTGTGAGGGTAAGACTTGAACGAATAACATTGATCATAATAAGTGTGTCAAGACCGAGACCTTAACATAGATACAGAGAAACTAAAAAAAAAAGAGAATTACACGCCATGACAAACAAATTCATCTTTACGCATGAATAAAAAAAAAAAACGAAGAGATGAAAAAAAAAGGAAAGGAAAGGGAGGATGTGAGGTAAGGAAGGGGACGGTACCTTGAAGATGCATAGGCGATTAAGATATATTTAGGGAATACGACGAAAACGATTATGGGATACGAATAATTATGATTGCAAGGATATGGTAAATTATTGGGACACACATAATAGAACAGAAACAGGAACATGATTATTATTATTATTATTATTATTATTATTATTATTATTATTAGTATTAGTAGTAGTAGCAGCAGCAGTAGTAGTAGTAATAGTAGTAATAGTAGTAGTAGTATATATATAGGTAATGATAATAATAATGATAACAACAACAATAATAACAGAAAACAATACAATGCGAAATATACCTTTGAAAGAAAATAGGTACACCTTTCATAAATCTCTCTCTCTCTCTCTCTCTCTCTCTCTCTCTCTCTCCAAAAATGTCTCTATCTTCTAGCTTTCAAAGACGCACTCCATACACGCATGACAACCCGGGAAGGAACAGGACAAGCAGACATTCAGCTCATAATACCATCTCGCAGACTGAAGACAATATATTTTCTCTTAGAGCCACAGTAATCCCTTTTATCTCTCCTTTTAACCTCGCTTCTAGTTTTCGAAGAGACGCCATACTCGCCTAGCAACCCGTGGAGGAAAGGACAGACGTTCAACTCATAATACCATCTCGCAGACTGAAGACATTATATTTTCTCTTACATCCACAGTAATCCCTTTAATCTCTCCTTTTAACCTCGCTTCTAGTTTTCGAAGAGACGCCATACTCGCCTGACAACCCGTAGAGGAAAGGACAGACGTTCAACTCATAATATCACTTTGTAGGCTGAGGGGCTGTTTTCTCTTAGGAGGTTATATACATCTAGTCGGCTTTAAATTGGCTTGACGGCTGCAACCTCTTCTCTGGGACGGCGTAGAGGAGGCATTAGAAGGCTCGTCAATGTAGGGCGTGTTCCTCGTCTCCTCCCGGCCCTAGTTCAAAGCATTCCTGAGCGGGTTTCTTCCCCCCACAAACACCTGCCCTCTTATTTCCACTTAATTAGCCTATTCCGCCTTTCAAGGGCCGCGGTTGTCATCTGGGAACATATGAGGTGGCGTGACGCTGCCGCCGCTGCCGTACTATATAAACACACAACACAAATTCACGTTTTCTCAAGATATTAATAAAGTTTTTTTTCCCCCTTCTTGCTCCTTCACCCGCCCGTCTGTCTGTCGCCTCAGCTCTCCCCCTCCCCCCCCCACCACACCATCGCCACCCGTGCACCCTCCCCCTCCTTCTAATTTACGATGTTCAACTGATTTAGCAAAGATTATATCACCAAGGCTCTCGTAGTGAAATGTCTGCAAGGCTGGGACTCGTAACAAGGGATTCGTTATATAGATGTAGATTAATGCAAATAAGACTGAAAGCTTCGATGTGGGTTTGGATAAATTCATGGACGGGGATAACATTGGAAATAGTGGGTTGACAGAAGCTCTCTCGTGAGGAGACTCGTAACAAGGGGTTCGTTATATAGATGTAGATTAATGCAAGTAAGACTGAAAGCTTCGATGTACGAGTAGGTTTGGATAAATTCATTGACGGGGATAACAGGTCTCTCGTGTGGGGACTCGTAACAAGGGGTTCGTTATATAGATGTAGATTAATGCAAATAAGACTGAAAGCTTCGATGTAGGTTTGGATAAATTCATGGACAGGGATAACACTGGAAATATATAACATGTTCACAGGAGCTCTCGCGTGTGGGCTGACCGAGTGCACGCAATTAACTCTCGTCTTTATGTTCCCGTTCTTCGCACTCAACCCCTTGACTCACACCCGTCCCTCCCGCACACAAGGGTTCATCACGCCGGGCTGTTTACCTTATCGTTTACTTCATTACCTGGCGGCGTGTTTACCTGACGCTGCCTGATGGAAGGTTACGAACGAGCCAACGGGATGATGCAGCGGGAGAACACGAGGGTGGAAACAGCGAGAGTAAATGTGGGCGAGTTGTCCTTCATGGTACTGCGGAGGATTCATGGTGTGTGTGTGTGTGTGTGTGTGTGTGTGTGTGTGTGTGTGTGTGTGTGTGTCAGCGTTACCAAATTATCGTACTGAACATTATATATATATCATTTTTAAGCCTCAAACTTTCGTACCTACACAAACAATGATATAAAATTAAAGTTAGCGTTAAAACTGTTATTTATTGTTGATTTTCGTTCTTTTTTTGCTATAGTTATTTGTCAAAAACTACGAAAATGCAATGTGCTGAGTACGATAATCTGGCAACGCTGGTGTGTGTGAGTGTGTGTGTGTGTGTGTGTGTGTGTGTGTGTGTGTGTGTGTGTGTGTGTTTAGTGGGGGAAGGGGGTAAGGCTTAGCGGTGGCTTCCCCAAAAGGTCAACGTGTAGGTCATAGGTCAGGATCCGCTGCCCCTGAGCCAAGCTGTGGATTATGCACTGGATGCAAATGCCGACTCTAGTTTGTCCTGCGTGTTTTGTCTGTCTGTCTGCCCGTCTGTCTGTCTGTCTGTGTGTCTGTCTGTGTGTCTGTCTGTCTGTCTGTCTATCTGTCTGTCTGTTTGCCTGTCTGTCTGTCTGTCTGTCTGTCTGTTTGCCTGTCTGTCTGTCTGTTTGCCTGTCTGTCTGTTTGTTTTTGCCTGCATGTCCGTTAACTGGGTGTCGGACTAGCTGCCGTCACAGATCAATAAACGGAAGGGCGACCTCGAGAAAAAGGAAAAGAGGGAATAAGTCATTGACATTAGGTCGGAAACGCATCGGGCTATGGAAGTGGAGCAAACGAATACACGGACTCGGAATAGGAAGGCATAGGCGACCAACTAACATCACGAAAAGACAGAGATAGACAGAGAATACAAAACCAGCCAACACACTAGGTAGGTAACTCACCGGGCTATGGAAGGGTAGGAGATGCATACAAGGACTGGAAATAAGAAGGCTTAGGCGACCAACTAACATCAAGAAAAGACAGAAATAAGACAGACAGAGAATACAAAACCTGCCAACACTTTAGGTACGAAACTCACAGGGCAATGGAACGGTAGGGGATGCATACACAGGATGGGAAAAGGGAGGCCTATGTAGCTAACTAACCAAGAGACAGCCAGACAAGTAGACAGACAGATATAATAAAAATTGGGAACAGATCTTGGGCCGCTTTCACAGTCACTTTGCTTGTTTTGATTGTTACCAATGGCGGGGATCGACGCTATAATTTTCCACGTGAAACTGGCCTATGGGGTAGTGGCGGCTGCAGAGGAAGCGAGGGGTGTTAAGAGTGTGTGGCAAAGTGCGGGGCTAGGCTAACCCCGCAGCCGCCACTACCGCATCGGCCAGTTTAACGTATAAATACTATAACGTTGATCGCCGCCATTGGTAACGATTAAAACAAACAAAACGACTGTGAAAACGGCCCCTAGTATAAGAGAACCAACCATAAAGATAGACATATAGTTAAGATATATGTGCAAGGAAAATAAGATGAGATTAGTGACGCGTTAAAAAAAATAGGAGCAAACAAATAATTCAAAAAGACACTGGCTAAAGAAAAAACACAAACAAACATACGAACGAGACTCCAAAATACACCTGTGGACACGAACAAAATATAGATACGGGTGAACAAGATAAGAAATAAGTAGACAAAAGGTAAAGAAAAGAAAAGAAAAACGATGGGCGATTTCCGTAGAGCACACAAACATTCAAGGGAGAAGTCAGGAGGAGAAAAATGAAGAAAAAGAGACATACAAGAAAGAGGCAGCAAACAAAACCATAACTAAGTAAATAAAACAATATATATCATGAGACGAAAACTAAACACTGAGCCACATGAAAAAAAAATGAATGTCTGGAAACGAATGTGGGAGTAAGTATTTATGAAGAGAAAAAAGGGAGAGAAGGAAAACCCAAAAAAAATAAATAAAACAATATATATCACCTGGAAATACTGAGACGAAAGCTGAACACTGAACCACACGGAAAAAAAAAAAAATCTCTCTAAACGAATGTAGGAGTGAAAATTTATGAAGAGAAAAAAGGGAGAGAAGGAAAACAAACAAAAAAATAAAACAATATATATCACCTGGAAATACTGAGACGAAAACTAAACACTGAGCCACATGGAAAAAAAAAATGAATGTCTGGAAACGAATGTAGGAGTGAAAATTTATGAAGAGAAAAAAAGGAGAGAAGGAAAAACAAAAAGGAAAAAAAAGAAACATAGAAGAAAAACACCCAACAAACAAAAACAACAACATACACCTAACTGAAAAAATCAATACATCATAAAGTTAATTCCTGGACAAAACTATCACGAGTATAGAAAACAAAATAAATAAACCCGTGGGAGGCAGAGAGAAAGAGAAAACCTTGAAAAGAATGTGAAGGGTAACGGGACAGTCATGAAGTATAGGAGGAGGAGGAGGAGGAGGAGGAGGAGAAGAAGGAGGAGGAGGAGGAGGAGGGAGGGAGGAGGAGAAGGAGGAGAAGGAGGAGGAAGAGGGGGAGGAAAACAAGGAGGCATACATTCAGGGACCTCGCTCACCTTCTGCTCCACACACACACACACACACACACACACACACAGGGTTGCCAGAAAAGGAGTCACACCCTTCTCTTCCCTTCCTTTCTCTTCTTCTCCTTCCTCTCTCTCGTGTACCTCCTGCGGCGACATCTCCTTACTGCCCTTGGGGGGGGGGGACGGAGAGAGAGAGAGAGAGAGAGAGAGAGAGAGAGAGAGAGAGAGAGAGAGAGAGAGAGAGAGAGACGTCGAAAAATCATCCTTACCTTTTACGAGACGGCATACAATCAACCACCTGATGATAGGAAAGGCCGCCAGAGGGAGGAGGAGGAGGAGGAGGAGGAGGAGGAAGCGAGGACAAACTGGAAGATATATATCACTGCCCTCCCATCGACCTTTTTTTCTTTCGCCCTTTGTCACGTCATCAAGGCCGGGCAAAAGAAAGGACTATAAGGAGGAGGAGAAAGCTAGGGCAATATCCACAACCCCTTCCTTCTCTACTTCCCTTCATAACATCCCATGCCTCAAACATCTCTTATTCTTCCCCTACCTTGCTTTCCTACATTCCTTCCCTCTCTTCAAACATTTCGTCGCCCAAGAACATACATTTTTACAAGGCTTTCATGGGGGTTGTGTGGGATTTTCATGGGAAGTTTTATAACCCTGGTGGTAGTCAGACAAATCCCCTGTACTACCAAGAACGTAAAAACAGCACCCGTAAGAATATGTTTAACCTCTTTTTTTAACCTTAGGAAATGATTGATGTGAAAGCCGGAAACGTCTAAGGATCCCAACAGAAGACTATAAACTAATTTCTGTCTTCAGTACTCACCTTTCTCGAACTGAACATTCTGGCGACTGAAGGCGCGCGAAAAGGCATCGAAGACCCTGGTGTGTGCTTCCGCAAGGTGAACTTTTTGCTCCTTCGACGTTTTCCCGCCTCCTTCCCCTCTTGGCGGCCCCGTCTTGAGGTGGAGGGTGGGGGCCGGGGTTGAGGTGGTGGTGGTGGAGGTGGTGTTGGGGGCAGGGGTCGTTTGAGGGGTCGGAGGCATGGCGGGAGTAAGAGTCAACATACCCTGAGAATACGCTGGTTAAAGGGGCTGCCTCCAGGGGGGATCTTGTCCGCGGCGGTGGTGGTGATGGGGGGTTGAGTACTGGTTTCTGGGGATCCCTTATAAGGACTCGATGACCCAGTGAGGCGTGGGCGTTGAGGACGAAGGAGGTGGAGGTGATGGCGGTGGTGGTGGAGGTGGTGTTTAGGACTGACTGAAGAAGGTCGATGCCCGCCTCAAGCCCTCTTCCTCTTCACTGGTCAGGGCGCCCATGGTTTGAGCCCCCTCTCTCTCTCTCTCTCTCTCTCTCTCTGGGGTTGAGGTGGGCGTCCTCTCAATTCCCTTCTTCAGGAGAGCGGAGGGCGTGACTATTCCTGTAATACTTCCAAGGTCATGCTCGCTATCTCCCTGTACTTAGTTTTTTTTCCGGTGTTCTTAAGTCGATGTCTTTTTTGCAACTTCAAGGACAAGGAACGTGTATATTTCCTCTGGTATTAAGTCTATTTTTCTCGGTAAGGTCTGGTATTTTCTTCCACCATTTGTCTGAGTCATTACGTGTTTGCTCTTGTTTTCCTTATTTTTTGCGTGTGTTTGTCTCACTCGACTTTCACTTTCCTTCTCTCACTGTGTCCGTGTCCTTCCTTCCTCCCTTCCCTTGCGTGTTCTGTTCCCAGGTTGTTATTTTGGCGCGTGCTGGATTTTTTTATTTATTATTTCTCGACATCAATTTCATTCAAGGCGAAATTAAGAGAATGCGAGGTTATATTTTTTCTCATTTTCAAGTGTTTTCCTGGAATATTTATGGGGAAAAAGTGTTACAGGTGAAGGACAAACGAAGCAAACAACGAAAGCGACAACAACGACGATAATGATCATAATAAAAATAACAAAGATAATAAAACAATAACACAAATAAAAAATGAAATAACTCTAAATCACACACAATAAATTGAACTCCCCCTCCACTTTTATTTATTTCTCTCTCTCTCTCTCTCTCTCTCTCTCTCTCTCTCTCTCTCTCTCTCTCTCTCTCTCTCTCTCTCTCTTTAAAACATGAAACGACTGAAATTCCGACCAGTAAATAAAACAAACAAACAAGCAAACAGAGACAAGACGATTCTAAAACATGAATAAATAAAGAGAACGTAAAAAAAAAAAAAAAGAAATAAAAGAGGGCGGTCAGCTAAAAAGAGAACGTCACCTCATGAAAGAACGTCCTTCACTGCGCTTGCGTGACGCCCACAACGACCAAGACCGAGACCAAGACGCGAACAAAGCAACGGCAGAAGCACGACAGAGAGAGGAGAGGGTCAGCATCCCCCCCCCCCTCCCTCTCTCTCTCTCTCTCTCTCTCTCTCTCTCTCTCTGAACGGCGCTCCAATTTACTCAATCTCGAACGCCTTTGTTGAGAAGAAGAGCGGCAGAGAAAAAAAAATTATCGCGTATAGCTTCATCTTGATCTCTGCACCATTCATTTACGTCTCTCTCTCTCTCTCTCTCTCTCTCTCTCTCTCTCTCTCTCTCTCTCTCTCTCTCTCTCTGTGGAGAGAGAGAGAGAGAGAGAGAGAGAGAGAGAGAGAGAGAGAGAGAGAGAGAGAGAAACAAATTCGGTATAGGCGTGACAACAGCCACCCATTTTAAAACATTTACGTGTCCTTACAGTCCCACTTTTTTCGCATCACCTTATCAGAAAGTAGCATTAGTATCCCTCCCCTGATAGCGTGTTTTGGAGGGTTCCTGTCACGCCTCCTCCCCACGTATATGCCTATCGATGCTGCCTCGCCTCCGCCCTGCCTTCTCACACCTCCACGCTCAGGGTAAATATGTGGTCTATGTACTTTGCTCCACGCCCCTGCACAAACACACACACACACACACACACACACACACACACACACACACACATAGTCACCTTCCTCCCTTGCAACGGTTCTTATCCTTTCTTCCAAACACTTTTTCTTCCTTACTTTCTTCTCTTTCCCTTATAAGACACTGGCTGGTCATTCTCTCTCTCTCTCTCTCTCTCTCTTGTACCACACTTATACCATCAATTAACTCATTTTGTCATTCTGTCACACCTCCGTATCTGTCTTTATTTTTTCTCCCGCACTCGCCTTTCTTTTCCTTTCTTTTCTCTCCCCATATAAAATTCTGGCCAGCTCTCTATTTCTGCTTTAAGTTCTCTTGTTCTCTCACACCACGCCTACGTAGTCAACTTTCCCCTTTTGTCCTTCCTTCACTGTTCTCATGATAAATGCAAACTTTTCTTCCTTCTCTTTGCGTTTTATCTTTCCGTGGAAGCGCTCGAAGAAGCCACCTTTCGACGGGTTTGCTCATGTTTTTTTTAGCACTTTGGAGGTAAACGAGACACTGCTTAAAAACAAGAATAAGAAAACAAGAAAACAAGAAAACAAGAAGATAAGAACAAGAACAAGAAAACAAGAAGAAGAAAACAAGAAGACAAGAAAACAAGAACAAGAAAACAAGAAGACAAGAAAACAAGAACTAAAAAACAACACTGAAGATGAACAAGTTTTCCTGCATGTGTTCCAGCTCTTTATTTTGTCTTTTCTCTTTTTGGGGACTACTCAGATAAGCTTTTCAATGTTCCGTTTTATTCCAGTTTTCATCTCCCTTTCTCCACTCCTCCCCGCCCGATGCCTCTACCTTTCGCCTCTTCTCCGCCCAAACCAACCCGCCCTGTTACGGTTTCTCCCTTTCCTCCCAGCCCGTTCAGCTCCAGCGCACATGAGTTTGCTCCCTCCTTCCCTCCCTTCCCTTTGATCCCTTTCTTCGCTCCGCCTACACTCCTCTGCGCCCACTCACAGCATCTCTATATCCCTCTCCTTTCGCCTCCATATTCCTATCCAGTGCAAGACTAGCGACTCTTAATTTGGATATGTTTTTTCATGAACACACATTTCAACTTCTACCCAAAATTCTGCTGGATATTATTGTTATTTTTTTTTTTTTTTTTTTACCAACTGGAGGCATGAATTGATAGATATATACGTAAAAGAAAAAAAAAAAAATCAGCTAACGAATGACTCGACCTGTACGTAGATATTGTTGGTTCTAAGAGCAATAAAACCCCGCCAACTCAAAACGTAAAAAATAGCACACATTTATTTTCAAGTTTTTTTTTTTTTTGAGCCTTTCAAAAAAATGTTCAAGGAAAAATAAAAGTGTCTGTAGTTAGTTACGTTCCATGACCACTCGACAACCACCCACTTAACCACTCATCCACCCACATCAGTCATTAATCCATCCATTTTACTCACCCACCAACCCACACATCCACTTGAGTCGGTCACCCACTCACACTCACACTCACACACACACACACACACACACACACACACACACACCTACATACGTTTACAACCCACTCACTCAGCCTACAAAAAGACTCATTCTGCCCCCATACCCACCCACCCAACCATATCCACTTAAGTACATCATCCACCCACCCACGTACATATCACAACCCACTCACTCAGTCTACAAACAGACTCATTCTGCCCCTATACCCACCCACCCAACCACACCCACTTAAGTACATCACCCACGCACCCACGTACATATACACAACCCACTCTCTCAGCCTACAAAGAGCCCCATTCTCCCCCTTTGGCCACCCACCTCCCTATCCAGCCACCTACAAATACCTTACCTGCGGACTCACCCAGCTTACAAACGGTCCAATTCTTACCAGAGCCACACCCCGCCCCGCCCCGCCCCGCCCAAGCCTCGTCGCCCTTCCCGGTCCAGTGATGATAAACTTCCTTCTCTCGCACCCACGCCGCAAGAAACGAAAGCCACGAATATGGTGAAATAGATCGAAAAGAAACGAAAGTACTGTTACGAATACTGAGACTAATACAGTGGAAAATAGAAGTGGAGGTGGTGATGGTGGTGGTAGTGGTAGTAGTAGTAGTAGTAGTAGTAGTAGTAGTAGTAGTAGTAGTAGTAGTAAAAATAAAGAAGAAATAAAAGAAGAAACAGAAGAAGAAAAGGATAAGGAAAAAGAAGAAGGAGAAGAAGAAGAAGAAAACGAAGATGAAAAAGAAAAAGAGAAAGGAAATAGAAAGAGGGAAAAGGATAAAAATAAAGACGTATAATTTGTAGCTGTGGTAAGAACGTTTTAAAAATCATCATCACCATCATCATCATACCAATAACAACGATGATAATAATAATAATAATAATAACACTAAGAGCTACCGACAATAAGGCTGATGGCGACCCAACAAGGAGCAGAGCGTATAACAGCGCGTCAAGGAGAAAATGAGCTAACTTTAAAATGAGAGAGAGAGAGAGAGAGAGAGAGAGAGAGAGAGAGACTGACTTTCTCGCTCTCTCCTCACGTGCAACACCACATCTCCTTCCTCCTCTTTCATTTCCCTCCTCCTCCTCCTCCTCCTCCTCCTCCTCCTCGTGAATGATGCTACGTGTAAACTCAAAACCCAGAAGCAACAAGTGGGTAAAGAGAGAGAGAGAGAGAGAGAGAGAGAGAGAGAGAGAGAGAGAGAGAGAGAGAGAGAGAGAGAGAGAGAGAAAGAAAGAAAAAGGAAAGAAAAAAGTGTTCCTCCTATTATGCTACTCACTGAACACCCCCCCCCCCCAAAAAAAAAAGTGGGCAAATCAGAATGAAAATTATAAGCAATTCTCTCTCTCTCTTTTTTTTTGCGAGAGAAAATAGAAAGAAAGAAAGAAAGAGAAAGGAAAGAAAAAAAAGTGTTCCTCCTATTATGCTACTCACTGACCCCCCCCCCCCAAAAAAAAAATCAGAATGATAATTATAATAATTTCTCTCTCTCTCTCTCTCTCTCTCTCTCTCTCTCTCTCTCTCTCTCTCTCTCTCTCTCTCTCTCTCTCTCTCTCTTTTTGCTCTCTCTTCACGGTATAATGCGGTCTACTTAAGCTACATTAACCGGAGCCTGAAGTTTCCGGTCTGCTTACTGTGAGTTTAAAAGTATAAAAAAAAAAGTTGTTATTATTATTATTATCATCGTTATTGGTATGATGATGATGATGGTGATGATTTTTAAACGTTCTTACCACAGCTTCAAATTATACGTCTTTATCTTTATCTCTTCTTTTTATTCTTTTATCATCTTTTTACCTCTTTCTATTTCCTTTCTCATTTTCTTTTTCATCTTCGTTTTCTTCTTCTTCTTCTACTTTTTTCTTTTGCATCCCTTTATTTTTATTTTTTTTCTTCTCATGCAAGCCTGAATACGCTTTCGTTAATTATCGTGACGCTGAACAATTTAAGTTTTTTCGATATTCTCTCCTTAGTCACGAGAACTCACTGTTGTTTCACTATATTTTATTTTATTTTTCTCTATCACAACATCACCCAATGCATGTTCTTAGCTTTTTTTCTTTTTACGGTGTTTGTACACAACTAATTTAACATTCTAAATCAGATTCCCGCTAATATCATTACCATGTAGCATTAACTGAATAACTGATTGGCTGATTTTTATTGTCACTGTGGGACTACAAGACATATGGATGGGATAACTTTCTATCCCCGTCTAATACGACCCCAATGAAAAAGATCAATCGCATAACAAACGTCACACTTAACAGCACCACACCACCTTAAGCTTGCCTCTTTCTGTCCCAATCTAACGTAATAATAGTACAGCCTTATTATTTTTTACGTGCCAACATGAGAATAAACTAAAATTTTCACTACCAGACCATGATACCTTTCCTTCTTTAACATAAGTCACAAGAGTGAAACCGATATCATTACTCACTCAGTTCTCCCTAACTTAATCTAATCTAACCTCTCCAACCCACATGTAATTAAAGACTTATTAAACCTATACTGTATTTTTGTATTTTTACGTCTACGCCCATAGCGCCGGTAGGCTTCCTTGAGGGGCCTGGATGGTGTTCGGCCCCAGCCCATCATGGCGCAGGCAAGTGTTTATAGTGGCGCCATCTTCACCTATAGGTCAACACAGAATAACACACATCAGTACACCCCATCACACCACACCTTCATTCTCCACCTCCTCCTCTTCGTCCTCCTTTTCTCTAACCAAAGCGTGGGTGTGTGCGTGTCTTTGTCGCTAATACCAGACCTCGCCAAAGTAGAGCAAACCACGGTGACGCTTTATCTCTCTCTTTCTCTCACTTTCTTGCCCTCTTTGAATACCTCGTCTCAGCGTTCGTAAAAGGAGAGCGCGTCCCGTATATTCCTGAGAGAGTTTATGGGAGTCTTGCATGGCCCGGCTCCACTGCATCTGTGAGGTTTATGATTCTGCCACTTCTTAATGGTATCGTGTGGGGCTGGGAGTTAGTGTTGTAGGGGAATCTAATTGTATATGTCTAGAGGTGGGGTTGAAAGGTAGCCCGGGGGGGGGGGGGAGAGAGAGAGAGAGAGAGAGAGAGAGAGAGAGAGAGAGAGAGAGATTGACAGACATACAGATAGACAGGCAGACACTGACATACAGATACAGATAGACAAACAGACACACGAAGATAAAAAGACACGCACATATATACATACTGACACACAAAAAGACACAGACTGAAGCTTGTTACACGCTACATAACGGCAGAAGAACGCTCGACTGTCAACTATAAAAAAAAAAAAAAACTCATAATCATTCAGTCAGTTTTAGGAGCTCAGTAAGACGCGTTGTATTTGCGCTGGATTCCTTTTCTTTGACTAACTTTACGCTTCCCCTCTGTGTGTGTGAGTTTTGAACCCTTGACACAGGATACCGAAACGAGTGAGTCAACGCCCCCCCCCCCTTCCCACCACCACCATCGCTATCCTTCAAAATTCTAAAACCAGCAGAAATATAAACAGAAGCAAGGAGAAAGGACCGAAAGAAAGTACATCATCAACGACCCCTCCCCCCCCCACCACCACTATCCTTCAAAATTCTAAAACCAGCCGAAACATAAAGAGAAGCAAGGAGAAAGGACCGAGAGAAAGTACAGCATGTGAAGCCTTCTTTCAAATTAATTAGCCCAGAAACCCGCCGCTACGCCTAACCGCCGAAAACATCCATTAAATACAATATATAAAAAAAGGGGGAGAAAAAAAAATCCTTTCCACAGGCCATTTATTTCGGCGCCTAATTGGCCTAGATAACACACACACACACACACACACACACACACACACACACACACACACACACACACACACACACACACACACACACGCACACCTGACTGACTCACCGCTTGGCACAGGTACAGACAGACAGACGCGGGAGACAGGTATTTAGATTATGTAAGAGACTTTGATAAGGTGTACATGAATCTCTCTCTCTCTCTCTCTCTCTCTCTCTCTCTCTCTCTCTCTCTCTCTCTCTCTCTTACTTTTCCTTTCTATCAATCTAGCTGTTTATCTATCTATTTATCTACATCTGTTTCTTTTATCTTCATTCTTTCTTCCATCTGTCTTAATTTTCTCCTCCTCAGCCATATATATATTTTTTTTACGTCTACGCCTATAGCGCCGGTAGGCTTCCTTGAGGGGCCTGGATGGTGTTCGGTCCCACTCCGTCATGGCGCAGGCAAGTGTTTATAGTGGCGCCATCTTCTCTGGTCTCTCCGGCTTCCTCTATTTATTATGTTCCTCTGGTTTCCCTGGTTCCCTTTCACCTCATTTGTCCGTCTCTCCTTCTCTCGCTCTCTGCTTCCATTGATCCATCCTTCTCTTGCATGCCACTCACTCTCAGTCCCCTTTCTCGGATTTCCTTTCGTCTTTCCTTCCGTCCTTCCTCTCTTCCTACCCCGTCGTCTTCATTTCTCCTACGTTCATTTTTTGCGCTCTCCCTCCTTTCTGCTTTACTTTGCAGCCTATCTGTATCTATGTGTTTCCTCTGCTCTTCCTCTTTTTTTTGTTGTTTTGTTGTTTTTACATTTTTCCTTCTCCTTTCGTTTCGCATTTTTTGTTCTAAGCTTCATCCTTCTCTCTCTCTCTCTCTCTCTCTCTCTCTCTCTCTCTCTCTCTCTCTCTCTCTCTCTCTCTCTCTCACTGCAGATCCATCTTCCTAAACACACGTGTGGCACTTTTAATGAGAGAGAGAGAGAGAGAGAGTTACATAAATCTAAGTAGGGAAAACATATGTCTGAACTCTGAAGTGTCTGTGTGTGTGTGTGTGTGTGTGTGTGTGTGTGTGTGTAAACGAGACGGTTTAACGTATGTACATCTGTCTGTCTGTCTCGAGGAGGTTTTCGAACATATGGTTGCCTACTTCTCTCCTTCCCTTCCCTTTCCTCTCTTCCTTCTTC
Source organism: Eriocheir sinensis (assembly GCF_024679095.1). Classification (NCBI taxonomy): domain Eukaryota; kingdom Metazoa; phylum Arthropoda; class Malacostraca; order Decapoda; family Varunidae; genus Eriocheir; species Eriocheir sinensis. The sequence goes on from NC_066511.1 coordinate 22,964,178, forward strand.
CTTCCGTTCACATCCTTTTTTCCTCCTTCCCTTTCGTACTTTTGTGTTCCCCTCATACCCCACCCTTCTTCATTTCCTCTCCTCTTTCCTCAAAAAAAAAAAAAAAAAAAAATACATATACAACTGTAGCTATAAATAAATGTTTCAAATGTTTCAAATGTTTCCCTTCCTTCTTTCTTCTTCTTCCTTCTCTTTATTCCTTTTACCCTCATCTACCCTCATTTCCCTTCTTCTTTCTTTCTCCCCATCACATCTCTTCCTTCCTTCCTCCTCTCTTTCTTGCCTTCCTTTCTCTATCCTTCCTTGTTCCTTTTCTTCCTTCTTTCCTTATTCTACCTTCTCTTTCTTCCTTTTTCCTTTCCTTCATATCCCTTTCCTCCTTCCTTTCCTTCACATTCTCCCTCCCTTTCTTTATCCTTCCTTGTTCCTTCACATCCCTCTCCTCCTTCCTTCCCTTCACATCCTTCCTTCCTACCGTCCTCTCACCACGCCTGGCCACGCCCTCACACACTCCCTGTCTACCTTTCTTTATCGCCTCGTTAAGTCTCCTCCTCGTTAAGCTAAAACGTACAAGTGCATAGCGGCCGCGTCTGTTTCTTGCTATGTCCGTCTTTAACTTTTATCTCCACACATTCCGCCGGCGCTCTACCTCTACCTCCCTTGTTATACGACCTCTCTCTCTCTCTCTCTCTCTCTCTCTCTCTCTCCCCCCCCCGTCGATGCTATTGGAGTGCTACCTGAAACTTTGGTAATATTCCATTCTCTTTTTCTTCTCTACTTTGTTCAACTTTCTTCGACAGATTTTTTTTTTTAACCGTTTATTGATTACTTCTTGTTCTCATATCCGCTTTGCTGCTGCTGCCTCCGTCTCGTCACATACCAGTTTTTTTATAATACTTTTTAACTATTCCTTCACCGTCGTCTTCTTGCTCTTCTACTTCTTCTTTTTTTCCCCTTCTACTCTCTCTTCGTTGTCCCTCTTATTATTTTTTGTTTCCTTTTTTTCTCTGTTTTTCCTCCCTTTCCTGGTCCTCTTTCCTCTCCTTGCTCTCTTCTTTACTTCTTTCACATTTTTTTTTTGCTCCTTGTATTTAATTTTCTGCTTCTACTCTTCTTCATCGTCCTTCCTTCTCTTCTATTTCTCTGTTTTTCCTCCCTTTCCTCCTCCTCCTCTTTCCTCTCCTCGCCCTCTTCTTCACTTCTTTCACCGTTCTGTTTTTCATCCTCCTTCTCCTCCTCTCTCCTTTTTTCCTTCCGCTCTCCTTCGTCGTCCATCTCTTTTCCTTTTCCTCCCTATCCTCTTCCTCACCGAGAAAGCACGAGAGTAAAAATTAATCAAAATCAATATACGACACGACAGGTAGTTAATTGGTTGGCCCGGAAAGACCAGGTACAGGTGATAATGATTCATACCGACGGTTATAACGAGCGGCAGGTGAGGTCTCGTAATGACAGGTGAGGGACGAGACCACGAAACTTCCCTCCCCTTCTTCTCGTGTTCCTTTTTCTCCTCCTTCTCGCCTTATTTTTTTTTCCTATTCCTCTCTGTTGTCCTTCTTCCTCCTCTTTGTCTCCTTTCTTTCTCTGCTTTTCCTTCCTTTCTTCCGTCGTTTTTTTCCTCTCCTTCTTCTCCTTCTGTTCGCCTCCCCTTTCATCGTTCTCCTCCTTACTTCTTTCATCGTCGTGTTTCTTCTCCTCCTCTCCCTCTTTCTCCTTCTATTCGCATTAATCGTCCTTCCTTTTCTTCTTTTTTCTCCTCCTCTCTTTTATTCGCCTTCATCGTCCTTTCTTTTCTCTTTTTTTTCTTCCCTTTCCTTTTCTTCTTTTTTTCTCCTCCTCTCTTTTATTCGCCTTCATCGTCCTTTCTTTTCTCTTTTTTTTTCTTCCCTTTCCTCTTCCTCTTTCCTTTCTATTCGTCTTCATCGTCCTTCCTTTTCTCCTCCTTTCTCTTTTTCTCCTACTCCTCGCCTTCATCATCCTTCCTTTTTGTCCTTCTCTCTTTTTCTCCTACTAATCGCCTTCATCGTCTTCCTTTTCGTCCTTCTCCTCTCTTTTTCTCTTTCTCTTCCCTTTCATCGTCCTTCCTTTTCTCCTTTTATTCTCCTCTTCTCTTTTTCTCCTACTATTCGCCTTCATCGTCTTCCTTTTTGTCCTTCTCCTCTCTTTTTCTCCTTCTATTCCCCTACATCGTCATTCCTTTTCTCCTTTATTTCTTCCCTCCTTCCCGTCCCTCCTTCCTCATCCATGTTACCGAGCGAGCGTCTCATCACATCAGCCTCCGCCTCCGCCACCCGCCGATCCAGTTTTTATAAGAACCTTCAAGTTTTTCTCTTTGAAGGGCTGGAGGGGTGGAGTTGGGGGGAGGAGGAAGTATTATAACGGGTTGCTTTTTTTGGTCTTCTCGTTTTTCCCTATATATATTTTCCCTGAGGAGTCAAGAGTTTTTGTTCTTTGCGGTTATATGGATGGATGTGGTTTTTTCTTTTATTTTTCTTCAGTGCAGTGTGAGATAATGCGCTTCTTTACTTCTACGGTTTTTTTTGCGTGTGTTGTTAATATTAATGAACATGATATAGGGTTTTTCTTTCCCTTATATGAATGGATGTGGAGTTTTTTCTTTTCTTTTTCCTCAGTGCAGTGTGAAATAATGCGCTTCTTTACTTCTACGTTTTTTTTTTTTTTTTGCGTGTTGTTAATATTAATGAACATGATGCAGGGCCTTCCTTTGTCTTGGATGAAAAATTTGATAAGCTTTCTATTTTTTTACATCGTTATTTTCAGCTCTGATCTTATTTTGTAGCATAAAAGTTATACCAATAAGTTATGTTTGTCGCAAGAGAGGGTTCATTTTCCCTTTTATGCTTGAATACTATTTTTTTGTATTTTTCATTTCTTTTACTTTCATTTTCAATTTTTTTATTCTTCCTTTATACTCTCGTTTGCGCCGCACAAAAGTTGGAGCTACCTGGAGTGAGGAGGAGGAGGAGGAGCAGAAAAAGGAGGAGGAAGAGGAGGAGGAGGAGCAGAAAAAGGAGGTGGAGGAGGAGGAGGAGGAAAAGGAGGTGGAGGAGTAGGAGGATGAAGAGGAAGAGGAGGAGGAGGAAGAGGAGGAGGAAAAGCAGGCGTATCAACTGTCTCGGATGCCCGCTGGAGGTCATACAAGTGTCGGGCCGTAAAGCCACACCTTGAGGGATTACCAGATCGATCGACTCATTCTGGCGGACCAACAGCGATGGTTTTTAACACTTAAGAAAGTCTGATTTATTACTGGACGTCCTCAAAGCCCCCAAGGAAGATGTAATGAAGCTATATTGCACGAGGAAAAATTCTTCCACACCTAACTGCATGTGGTGATCAAATAATTATTCAAAATGGTTAGAAATAGGAAAGGAAGGACCACTACACATTTGAGGCTTTCGTAAGAGTTGTGGGCATTTCTAGGGGTACGTTTATGACCCTGGTGGTATTTTGATCCTCCTTCTGTACCATGAACCTTTAAAAACACTCATTAGAACCAGGTTAATCTCCTTAGGCCTTAGGAAATAGCTGAGGTGAGAGGCGAAAACGTCTGAGACTATCAACGTTCCACACCTTTGACTTCGAGAATCACCAAAGAGTTGCACACCATCGACTTTCGAGAATTCACAGACCCCCATACATTCGATTTTAAAGAATCACCAAAGGGTTCTACATCTTCGACCTCGAGAATTCACAGAGCCCCATACATTCGACTTTAAAGAATCACCAAAGGGTTCTACATCTTCGACCTCGAGAATTCACAGAGCCCCATACATTCGACTTTAAAGAATCACCAAAGAGTTCCACAGCTTCAACCTCGAGAATTCACACAGATTTCCACACCTTCGACTTTCCAGAATCACACAGACTTTCGCATCTTCGACTTTTCAGAATCACACAGAGTTCCACACCTTCGACTTTCAGGAATCACCGGAAACTTCCACATATTTCACTTTCAAGATTCACCAAAGATTTCCACAATGTCGACTTTCCAGAATCGCACAGAGTTCCACATCTTCGAATTTCACCTCAAATTTCCCCGTTTCAGAAGGTCAATACCACAGTTATTCATATTATTCACGCTTGTCTAATGATGCCGCTATGAATCCACGCCTTTACACGGACTTAGCATCACAGTTAACATTCATTACTCTTTCTATGCACTTGTATCCCCTCTTACATCTGAGCTGGGACCTTCTCATGCCTATCACAAAGCCAAACACGTCCTGCACACAGAGTTAACGCAAAGGCAAACACACACACTCTAGCTACTCGTCAAGGAGGCTGCCAAGAGAGTGCCCAAGAGGATGATGCATCACTACATCAAGCCACGCCACGGATCGTTGTCGCCTGTTAAAGCCTCGCACACACAAGAGAGGCACCGCTTGGAGACAGTCGTGTAGCCCCTCAGAGGACAATGTGGCGCAATGATGCCTCGTGGTGGTGGTGGGTGGTGGTGGGGGCGCGGGGTGGCTGGGTGCACAAGGGGTCGTAAATATATATATCTCGCAATGAACCTTTCCACGGAGAGTATTGTAGTGCCGAAGTGACGATGATGGAAATAGTGATGATAGTTTTCCTACTCCTCCTCCTCTTCCTCCTTCTCCTCCTCCTTTTCCTCTTCCTCTTACTACTTTTTTTTTTCTTTACAGCAAAGGAGGCAGCACAAGGGCACACACACAAAAAAGGAAACAACAATAAAAAAAAAGCCCGCTACTCTCTGCTCCTGTAAAGAATCCGAAGAGGTGGCCGAAAGAGCAGTCAGTTACTACCATGATGATAATAACAACAACAATAATAAGGCTTCCACATCCAGCATTCACAGAGACAGCCGGAAAAAAAAGATAAAAAGGCGACGGAAAAAGAGGAAGAAACAAAAGAGAACGAGAGCTCCATCATGACATAATCTAGACTAGACTGACCCCAATCAACGTCTCCTCGATCAACCTCGCCAGCAACCACTACCAATAACGAACCGCAACACAAACAAACGCGTCCATAGCAGCGTTACCAAATTATCGTACTTAGCCACTCAGCACCTCAGATTTTCCGGTTTCTGACTCACAAATATCGTAAACAAACACAAACGCTTTTAACGATAACTTTAACTGGAATCTCGCTATCTGTGTGGGTACGAGAGTTTGGGGCACTGGAACTGATACATGCGATGTTTTGAGTACGATAACATGGTAACAGCGGCCCATAGCAAACTTCCCACATCCATCTCCCGTCCGCTGTTTGTCCGTGCCCGTCCGCTCAGCACAGACCAAACTTCCCGGTGCTTCCAAGTTACATATTTGCCTAAACGTTTTACAATACTCAGGAGGCTCGCGGAAGATGGAGGATGGGAGGAGAGGAAGAAGGAAGGAAGGAGGGACATGAAAGAGGAATGGAATGAGAGGAAGGAAATGGGATAGGAAGAGAGAAATAAGAAAGGACAGAAAAGAGAAGGAATGAAAGGAAGGAAATGGGATGGAAGGAGAGGAAGAAGGAAGGAAGGAAGGACATAAAAGAGAAGGAATGGAAGGAAGGAAGGAAATGGGATAGGAAGAGAGAAATAAGAAGGGACATAAAAGAGAAGGAATGGATTGAAAGGAAGGAAACGGGATAGGAAGAGAGAAATAAGAAAGGACATAAAAGAGAAGGAATAGAATGAAAGGAAGGATAGGGGATGGAAGGAGAGGAAGAAGGAGGAATGCATGGAATTAAAGGAAGGAGATTGGACGAGAGGAGAAGGAAGGAAGGAAGGACAGAAAGAAGAAGGAATGGAATCAAATGTAAGGAAGGAGGATAAGGTGAGAAATGAGAGATGGAAGAGAAACAAGGAAGTAGTGAAGGATTAAGTAGGATGGGAGGTTAGAAAAAGGGAGGTGGGAACAGGGTGGGAATGGGGAGTGATGGAAGATAAATAAGGAAGAACTGAACGAAAGAAAGGACTACTATAGGGTGGGAAGGCATGAAGAACGTGAGTATAGCGAGGAAGGTTGGGTTGCATGGCTAAATGAGGCTGGTGGTGAGGCAGAACCAAGTCTAATGAACCGCAGACGACGTAAACAGAGAGGGAAGGAAGGAAGAAAGGAGGAAGAAAGAAAGAAAGACAGTAAGACAGGAAGGAAGAAAGAAATGGAGGGAAGAAGGAAGGAAGGAAGAAAGAAAGGAAGGATGGAGTGAGGGAAGGAAGGAAGAAAGAAAGAAAGAAAGAAAGAAAGAAAGACAGAGAGTAAGACAGGAAGAAAGAAAGAAAGAAAGAAAGAAAGAAAGAAAGGAAGGAAAGAACGAAAAGAAGGATGGAGTGAAGGAAGGAAAGAACGAAAGAAAGAAGAAAAGGCACAATTATACACATAGTACAAGGAAGATAGAAAAAAGGAGACAAGGCTATAATAGGAATAGCAAGGAACGAATGGCAATGCGGGATGGCTATGGACGATGACAAAGTGACATGAAAAAAAAACAAAAAAAACAGAGAAACACAGCGATGGACGATGGAATGAAAGGAGGAGCAATATGAAAACCTGCAGGGGTGAGGATGAAGGGAGTGCATGCAATAACCTACGCAGCGTTCGGGGCAAAAAAAAAAAAAGTTACAGGGAACGAAGTAGTTAGGAGTGCTTGCTGGTCCTGCTGCTGCTGTTATGGGCTGGGCTGGGCTTGGTCTGGGCTTAGCCGGGGAGGGGCTGAGGCGCAAAAACAACGCTGATGACTCCTAATGCCACCAGTTGACGAGCCTCCCCTCCCACTCCAGCACCCTCCCCGCCCCTCCCGCCCCAGCACCCTCTCCGCCCCTCCCCGCCCAGCTCGCCTGCCCCATTACTGACAGCTGCCTGCCCTCTACCGGTCGGGAAGTGAGTGGGTTGGGTCATGTTGCGCCGCCCACACCGCCCACGCTTCCTGCCCACGCTACAGCCACTTACACTTCCACACACAGGCCGCCCGCCACCTTAGTCTAAGTCCGTATTTTTAAACGTATCGCCGCCCAAGCACACATATTTGACAAGGCTTTCGTAGGAGTTTGGGGCATTTCCAGGCGTAGCTTTATGACCCTGGTGGTAGTTTGACCCTTCTTCTGTACCACGAACCTAATAGGACACTCATAAGAACCCGACTGATCTATTTTTCGGCGTTTGGAAATAGTTGATGTGAGGGGTGAAGGCGTCCGACAATACCGACCCAACACCGACGCGCCACAGCCCAGCGAAGCGTGAGGGTGATGGTGTATAGGAGGGAAAAGGGAGGGAATTTCACGGAAGGCTGCAGACGGAGGTTGTATAGAGTGGAAGGATTGAGTGATGGGATGGTCATAATACGGTCACGCTTTAATGAATGAAGACTCGCTCGTATTCGGAAACTTTACAACAGCACGAACAAGTTAATAAAAAAAAATAGTGGGGCTTCCAGGTAATTAATCAACGTCATGTTATTTATATATAGAGAGAGAGCTGAGTTGAAGCCTCTGTAGTGAAAGAAGAGTGTACTGTGATGAAGAAATCCTACGATACCGAAACTAATGAGAAAGGTGGACTCCCAGGTGCATCAAAGGACAGGTAGATAGATAATAAGGGGGCTTCCTAGATAGATAAATGGGAAGGTGGGCATCAAAGGACCTAGGTAGATAGATAATAAGGGGGCTTCCTAGATAGATAAATGGTAAGGTGGGCATCAAAGGACCTAGGTAGATAGATAATAAGGGGGCTTCCTAGATAGATAAATGGTAAGGTGGACATCAAAGGACCTAGGTAGATAGATAATAAGGGGGCTTCCTTGATAGATAATTGGTAAGGTGGACATAGAAGGACCTAGGTAGATAGATAATAAGGTGGGCTTCCTAGATAGATAAATATTAAATTGGGCATCAAAAGAACTAGAAAGATAAACAGTAAGGTGGGTTTCCAGGTGCATCAAAGAGTCTAGATAGATAGATAGATAGATAGATAGATAGGTAGATAGATAGATAGATAACTGTAACTTTGGAATATAAATAGATAGATAGATAGATAGATAGATAGATAGCTGTAACGTTGGAATATTAAGCTACGTCTATACCACAAGTGAAGGTCTATATACAAGGATGCAGCGCAGAAAAAGAGAACCCAACAGACTGATTCAAAAATAAGAAAGATCAGCAAGGTTAATGCGTGACGAGGAACAGCATGACGAGGTACTGAAAATATTTACTAAAGGAAGAAGAGGAGGATAATATTCTTTACGTAACGATCGTGACGGGGGAAAAAATCAGGAATGTTAGAATGCCTACTTACAGGATTACGCAACTGAAAGGAGCACACACACACACACACACACACACACACACACACACACACACACACATACATACACACACACGTTACACAGATGCCATGGATACTTCGACGCATTTTATCGCCTCTACACCATTCAAGGCTTCCTGCAACCACCTGCTCTCCCTCTCATTCATCTTCCTCCCCCTCCTCCTCCTCCTGCTTCTCCTCACTCTACATGCTCGAGATGACACGCCCTGAAAGCCATGTACTCTTAACGCCACGCATGTCACCGTAAGAATGTTATCCGTAATGCAGGATGACGCAAGTAACCGTGCATGTGTCTGTAACGTAGTAAGGTTTATGCTCAGACGCTTCCTTCCGCCTCTCACCGGCACATCATCTATTTCCACAGGGCCGAAAAGGAGATTAATCGGGTTGTGATGAGTGTCTTTTTCTTTACGTTCATGATATACAGAAGCTTTGTCAGGCTACCACCAGGGTCATACAACTACACCCACCCCACCCCTGCTCCCATGGAAATGCCAGCAACTCCTATTATACGAAAGCCTTGTCAAATGTGTGTGTGTGTGTGTGTGTGTGTGTGTGTGTGTGTGTGTGTGTGTGTGTGTGTGTGTGTGTTTGGCCGCCGGAATGTTGAAGAATATAACCTTTAGCATCGTCCAGTCACATCTCCCCTTCATCTTTCTCACACTTGTTCCTCGAAACTTGCCCGTATACTTACCACCGAAGCAATCACCGTAATAAACCACATCACTGTCACTCATTTAAAGAATATTATTAGTTAGTCTGCATTCTATACCACACGTCACGACTAGCTTATTCAGAGCTATAAATCAGTACAAGATGAAGTATTAAGCAAACCCTTGAATACCCCAACCAAGATTACTCTCCACAGTACCACCACCTACAGAAATATATATACCGATACACCACAACAGGTTCACCATAACAACACACCATCTACAGAAACTCCTCCTACTACTATTATCTCTACTACTACTTGCTGCCTTACGCCCTCCACCCCCACCGCTAATACTACCAGTACTATCACGCACCACAAAACCTAAGCCACAAAACACCACAATTTCACGATCTCTTAACCTGACCTCTCTTCCCCTATCCTCTCTGGCGCCATAACAGTCCTCCTCCTCCTCCTCCTCTTCGTTCCTCTTGAAACTCCTTCCCCGACTCCTCTTTCCCCCTCCTTCCTCTCTTCTTCTACCAGTTCTTCCCTCGCTATCTTCATTTCCTTTTCAATCCTCTCTTTTTATCTAGTCGTTCCCTTCCCCTCTTCCTCCCTCTACTATCCTTCTCACTTTTTTCTCTCCTCCTCTCATCCATTTTCTCTCCCTCTCTCCATCTCCTATAACCCTCCTTCCACTATTCTTCTTATCTTTTTCTCTCCTCCTCTCATCCACTTTCCCTCCCTCTCTCCACCTCCTCGAGCCTTCCCTCCACTCCATCGATCCAGTATGCCATCTTCTCCCGTCCCCTCCCTCCCCTTCCTATTCCTTTTTCTACTTTTTTTTATCGATGAATACAAAAAAGAAGTGTTTTTTTTTTGGGTACACTTGAAGAGGAAGGAAAATAGTAGTGATGTACGTTGGTAGGTAATAGTTGAAGGAAGGGTTTGGGTGAACCATTCCCCCCTCCCTCCATTCCTCCCCTTTCATCCCTCTCCCCCTCTCCCCCTTCCTCCTTTCCCCCCAGTCCTCCCCGGGTGACAAGTACTGCCCCGCTCGCCACAGGGTCAAAGGCAGACACGGCAGCAGCCACGCAAGGGTCAAAAGGCTGCTGGGGTCAGGTCAAGGAGGGCAGGTGACTGACTGATACGAGAGAGAGAGAGAGAGAGAGAGAGAGAGAGAGAGAGAGAGAGAGAGAGAGAGAGAGAGAGAGAGAGAGAGAGAGAGAGAGGTGGGGAGGGGTGGCAAACAAACAGACAGCAGGAAGAAAGACAGACAAAAGGAAAAGCACTGAGACAGACATATCAAAACACATGAACAATATAAACAGGGAGGGAGGTAAGCAAATAGATAGATAGATAAACAGATAAATAAAAAAAATAGTATAATTATGTGTTTCTTCTAAGCAAGCAATGAATAATCTCACATTCCAATAAATTCAAAAGGATGGCAATGAACGTTAACTACACCATATTGTCTGCAATCGAAATTGAGTTACGTAATCATCCTATCATCATCGTTACGAACCAACGGCAATAATTATGTAGTATATTGCACAGACAACGAACTTAAATGAGTGAGCGAAGTATAATTTGTTTCTCTTTTGACTCATTTGCAAACTCATAACCTATAACGGAATCAATTTCAATGTAAATATTCTACACGGAAACGCCTCGTATTGAGTGTATTTACTTATGTATAGAGGATTAATTTCGTGTTGTCCTGTCTCGAAATCTACTTTTATCCAGCTTCGGTTTAATTAATGTCGTTTAAGTGTGTGTGTGTGTGTGTGTGTGTGTGTGTGTGTGTGTGTGCAAGGGGGACGAATCCATATCTACCCCGTGACCCGTGGCATTTAATTAATCCAGCGCGAAGTGGATATATACATTGGGCAAGACAGCGCGGGACCGATCTATCATAACGCCTGTGATTAGTGAGGCAAAACGAAGCTATACTATACATCTGCCTGCTTATAACACACACACACACACACACAGAGACGGGGCATGGCACAGGATGGCAGACTGGACCCCTTTTTGCGACAGAGGCAGCAATGTTGGCACACTTAGCCTCGGTGCCTGTCACGGGGCGAGATATGGCGGGGACGGGAGGGAAGATAGATCGAGGCGCTGAGGGGGAAAAAAGGAGAAAGTGACAAGTGACGGATGCTGAGAGAGAGAGAGAGAGAGAGAGAGAGAGAGAGAGAGAGAGTAACAACATAGGAGTTACAAGAGGCTATTTTTTTCTCTCAAGGTTCGTAGGCTATTATTATTACTATTCCCATATGTACTTCGAGAGAGAGAGAGAGAGAGAGAGAGAGAGAGAGAGAGAGAGAGAGAGAGAGAGAGAGAGAGAGAGAGAGAAAAACAACATTGGAGTTACAAGAGGCTATTTTTTGCTCTCAAGGTTCGTAGGCTATTGTTATTTTACTATTCCCATATGTACTTCTATTTGTGTATGACGTGACACAACAAAATAATAGATAAATAAATGAATAAATAAATAAATACAATAAATAGGAACACTAACACTAGCATCGATAAACGCGAAAGGTAAACACACATAAATAAACAATTATATGCGAGTAAACAAACAAACAAACAAAAAAAATCTTCAAAACAAACAAACCCAACACACACACATACACACACAAACAATATATAAATTAGCATAAGAAATATCGTGCCCACCAAAAACAGACAACCACCACCACAACAACCACCACAACCAACATTACCAGAGGGACATGTAACAACCACTCCCTCGCTGACCCCAAAAAAGAGAGCTACCACATTCCTCTCACGCACACACACACACGCTTATCCTTTTAATCTTAAGCCTCCACTCATCCATCTGTCCGTCAGGCCGCACATCCGTCACCACCACCACCACCACCGCCAGAAGAGGGCAAGATGCTACGTCAAGCCCCTTCAGGATGGGCCGCGTGCCAGGGACCTGAGTGAACGGCGGCAGGCGGGTGACAGGGGCAAGGTGTCAGACAACAGGCACTTCGCTAACCCTGCCTCCCTACCTCCCTGCCTCTCCCACTCCCTTTCTTTCCGGCTCCGACACCCTCCCACCCCTAGACACCATACCATCACCATCCCCGTCACCACACCACCCTTCTCGGCTACCACCAACACTATATACTTCTTAACCACCCTCATCATCACCATCATCACCACCCTACCCTCCCCTGCCACCATTATTACGTCTTCACCACCCTCATCATCACCATCAACATCACCACTCTACCCTCTGCTGCCACCATCGTAACCATCATCACTACAATAACCAACATACCACCAATCACCTCCTCTGTTATCACCATTATTAAGCTACGTCTCCTTTACCACCCTCATCATCACCGTCACCACAACCACCACCATCATCACCACCACTAAACCCTCTTCTGCGACCTTCTTCACCAGACTTCCTCTTCACCACCAAAGGAAAAAACAAGTTGGAAGAGAAAGAAAGGGTTAGACAGTGGAAAAGCACAATAGAAAGAAAAAAAGAGAAAGCCGACAAAATATAAAAAAAAGAATGAAAAAATAACGAGAACATTAATAAACGCAAGTAACTGGAAAACAAGACACAAAGCAAATAAATAAATACCTAAATAAAAACAAAAAAATTAAAAAAGGAAAATGAATTAAAAAAAACACCACACAGCCAGGTAAGATGCAGGTGCGCGTGACATTTTTTTTTTAATTAGAAGCGTCCTAATTAAGGTGGGTCTTTTCAACACTCCTTTCCTTTACAGCCCCATTACTAAGGCAGGTGTTCTAAATCCAGGTGATGGATGTGGCCAAAACTTCACCAGGGAAAAAAACAAACATCTTTCATCCCTCTAATATAATGAAAAAAACAATGAGAGAGAGAGAGAGAGAGAGAGAGAGAGAGAGAGAGAGAGAGAGAGAGAGAGAGAGAGACCTGCCCTGCCCTACCTTTCCACATCAAACACACACCCCGCACCGTCGTTACTCTGGCGATAAAATATTAAACGAGCGACGCCGCCCGACTCTCGTTAAGCGCAGCAAAAATCAGCATCGCCGCGACAATATTTTGCTCCTTAAACACGTATTGCGCCGTAAATATCCACAATTTATTAGCAGGCATATTTCAGGGGGCGGTGCGCGACTAGCAAATCAATCATACTCCATTAAAAAGGCGTAAGTGATATATTGTAACGTCCGTCAGCACCAAGACGCATGGGGTAGTCAGTCACAGTAGAGGCGTCACGAGATTAATCAAAAGTGTCGTACCCGTTCATAGTTTGCCGTTCAGTATTTTCTTTAACATTAATTGCAGCTACTACTACTACTACTACTACTACTACACCTGCTCTGTATATGGACGAGTGCACGGTTCCATATATTTTTCCTTTGTGTCGTAATATAGTTTCTTCGTTGATTTACAAGTATACAAAAAAGGCAAAACTGTTATGCCATAGTTCATCGGTTCACAAGTTCCATCACAACACACACACACACACGCACACACACACACCTGCATGCATATTCCACATTCCACAATATCTCGTTCCAATTAGTCCACTTTCGCGCGGCGCCCACACTGTCCAGGCCCAACCAAACCAGCCCACCACTGCATTTGCATCTTAATGACGACTTCAAAGGCCGTCTGTCTGTTTAGTTTTAAGTCTCTTCTTCGGCACCATGACTCACGGGGGGTTAGAAAACTCATTTGCGTATACCGCCGATGACTTTCCATTTTCCTTTAACATTACTTGCATGGTGTGTGTGTGTGTGTGTGTGTGTGTGTGTTTATTGTGGGGGGGGAGGGATTTTTTTATTAAAGTTTTGTCGTCGTCTTTATCATCATCATCATCCGTTTTCATTTTTGGTCAATTTTCTTCCTTTTATTCTGAGGTTAGACGTTCGATGGCTGTCCTCCAAGTGTCTCTATCAAGTGCTTCCTCCTCAGTGAACTCCTCCTCCTCCTTAACTCTCATATATATTGATTTCCTCCGTGCCGGTCTTCTTGGAGTTGTGACAGGATTAATTTGTTTTATGGCTGTCTTCCGCTGCATTAAGCTCCAGTGATTGGTGGCTCATATCTCCTCCTCTAACATAATTAACAACGATTCATAATGTTCTCAGCGGTGCTCATATATCTCCACATTGGCGACGCTCCCACTTGCGTTGTATCCATCACACTAAAGGGACCAGGTAGGGAGGGAAAGGAAGAGGAAGATCACGTTTACCCATCGAAGCGTCTCCCGTTCTCCGCCTCCTCTTTTAAACCCCGCTCGAGACAAGACCGCAAGACAAGACGGGTCGGGTCGTTCGTCATAAATAGCTCCTCGGCGTCATATTTATACACATGACACACGGAACAGTCCTGCCAGAGAGTTGGACCACTGGGGCAGGAAAGAGGGAGCGAGGGAGCCATCGAGCCAAGGTGGGGTACGAAGTTTGACCCCAATACCAGTGGAGCGTGGCGGGAGGAAGGCTAAACGCTAAGGGCTCCATCCCTCCTCCTGCCGCGTCCGACCTCACTCTCACCCTTCCTACTGCCTCCTCCTCCTCCTGCCACCCTTCCTTCCCTCTCCGTTGGCCTTGACTCAGCGGGAGGTATACTTTGAAAACCATAGATTAAAGAGAAGGGTGGTAACACGCTCCCCAGAATGTCATACAGCACCGTGGTTGTAGTTGAATCGATTTATGTTCTACTCATAAAATGCTGGTTGCTTGTAGGAAATCTATATACGCATAAGTGTTTGGCAATATGACGCTTTCAAGGGATTTGTCTTTGGATTACTGAGAGTTGAAAGGGGATTATGTTAAGGATGAATAAGTAGGTAGACCGAAAGAAAACTAAAAAAAAATGAAGGGAGGAGGATGAAAAGGAGGAGGAGGAAGAGGAGGAGGAGGAGGAGGAGGATAAATTAAAGGAGGACGAAGATGAAGAGGAACAAAGTGAATACAAGAAAAGAAGAGGAAGGAAAACAAGAGAAAAGGGAATAAAATTTGTAAAAAGAGATGAAGAAGAACAAGAAGAGCAAAAAAAGGAAGAAGAACAAGAACAATAAGCACAAGAACAGTAACAAGAAATCGGAGAAACAACCCTAAATTAAAGAGCATGCCCCCCCCCCACCCCCCCCGTAGCCCTACAGATAACATCACCTAATAAACTCCAATGATTACGACTTTCACTCCGGCCTTTTACACGATTCACCGCGAAGGAGTGATTTGCAAGAGGAGGTTTACGGTTTACTCGAACAGATACAGAAAGACGAGTGAATAAGATACCATAAACAAGTACATAAATTAATCAATCAGCGGAAAGGAGCAGGTTGAGTAAGTTTATCAAACATACGGTATTTAAAAGGCAGATATAAAAGGTGAGGCAGACATGATTTTAAGTTAGTAGATGGAGAGAGAGATTTAGTATATTCAAAAGGCAGAGCAGATAACATATAGAAGAACAAGAATAAAGAGATTAGCTGAAAGAAGTCGGTGGAGTGAGAGGCTTAGTAGGCTACATTTAAAGGGCAGAGATAAGAGATGAGAGACGAGATGATAAATAAGTAGGCGGAGTGAAAACAGATAAATCAAACGCAAAAGGAAGAGATAAGAGGTGAGAGACGGACATGATGATAATTGAGGAGGTGGAGTGATGGAGATTAAGTACGTTGAAAAGACGGAGATAAAGAGATGAGACAGACATGATGATAAGTGTTTGGCAGGAGTATAAGAGCGCCTCGCCTTCGTCTGTGCTTTTAAAAGACTGCCAAGGATGCTAAGCGGGCGTGACTGACATGGCTCACTGGTTCCAATGCTCCATCAATACTCGGGTGGGACGCTTGGGCGCAGGCAAGAAAAAAAGAAAAGAAACGGTGATAACTTTATGTACGGAGAAACGAACATCAATAAACGTCCTGCGAGTAGCGATTATCATATGCAAATGGTTGTAATAAATAAAACTGGCTGATATGATTTCTTTTAGTTTTTTTCCTCACTGAGTGTACCTATATATGTGAGTGGAAGTGAACGTAAGGAAGATAGACAATAAACAAAGCATATTAATGAGTAGTGTATATATATTTGTGTGGTTGACTATTATAAACGTAAAGGAGATAAAACATAAAGAAAAAAAGATGTTAAAAGTGGTGTAACATATTTCTGTGTAGCTGGCCATCACAAACTAGTGGAATGACAAGAATATAAGACATACTAAATCGTTTTCTTCCATTAGCTTTTGTATATCGTGGCTCTGATACTTCATACATTCTGGGTTGTTGTAATACAGGCAAATACTTCATACATTCTGGGTTGTTGTAATACAGGCAAATACTTCATACATTCTGGGTTGTTGTAATACAGGCAAATACTTCATACATTCTGGGTTCTTGTAATACAGGCAAATACTTCATACATTCTGGGTTGTTGGAATGCAGAGAAATACAAGCACGAAAAAAAACTTATAACTGCACCTTTTTATTTTCTGGCATAACTAGAGCGTGAAGTAGTTATATGTTCGAGTTATGTTTCCCTTCCTTCCTCTACATCTTTCCTCTTCCTTTCTCTACCTCTTTTGATTTTTTTTTTTTAGGAGCAGCGAGTAGCGGGCTTTTTTTTATTATTGTTTCCTTCTTTTTGTGCCCTTGAGCTGTCTCCTCTGTTGTAATAAAAAAAAATCACGAGTTATATTTTGCGGGAGGCACTAAACTAACTGCGGCACTCTCTTAATTATCTTAACTCTGAAAAAAAAAAATGTAAATCTTTTTTAACTTTGCTCTTAAGCTAATGAGATGAGTTAATTAAGACTTCTGGAACGAAATTTACACCCTTCTCTTCTTCGTTCTCCTTTCCTTAATTTGAAACATGCGCTAAAATACTGCATCTATATCCATTTAGCTATTTCGCTATTTTCCTTTCTTATACATATACAAATAAACCAAAATGAACTCCTACGTCTTTGTATCTTGTCTCCTGTTATTAATGGCAACGGTAAATTCACTATAAGCTTTTCTTTCTTACATCAACGAGACATATTTCTTAGCCTTATTACATTGCAAGACAGCCTCCATCCTCTTCGTTTCCCTTTCTTTTAACTAACCATCTACAAGCTCAAGGTTCAATGTGACGGAGATGAGCACCGAGGCCACGCGCAACTGTATCGTATGACCGTAACTTTCCCTTCACCTTCCTCCTATAATCTCATGTCTCACGCTCACAACCAATTTCGTCCCCTTAATAATCTCCTCCGCCTCCTTAATTAATGAACTAACAACCAGAACTAACTCATACCGTATCGTCAATCTTCCCTTCGCCTTCGCCTTCGCCTTCGCCTTTTACCCCCCAGCGCATGACACACGTTCAAGGCGAGCACTGCCGCGAGTCACCTTGAGGTAAGCCGTGCCATTCATCGTTGCCAACACCTGTCTTTAATCCCGACGTCACGGAGGTGGTCTAAATACTTGCTTTCTTCTTTCATCTCTCTTTTTTCCCCGCCTCTCGTACATGACTGGGACACAGAAAGTTAAGCAGGACTTCTCTGGCAGGCGCACCGTGACAGGGGGGGAGAAGAAGAGGAGAGGAGACGGGAGGAATAAGAGAGAAGAGAGGAGAGTTGGGGAAAATAGATGGGAAGCAGAGTGAAGAAAAGATGTGAGGAGAGGAGTAAAAGAGAACAAAAGAGGATAGGGAGAGGAGAAGACAGGATAGGATGGGGGAAAAAAATAGGAGAGGAGAGGAAAGGAGAAGAGAGGAGAGAAAAGGAATAGAGGAGAGAAGGAAAGCAAAGAGGAGAGGAGAGCTGGGAGAAAAGCGAACAGATAAGAGGAGAGGAATAAAAGACGAGGAAAAATTCAAGGAGATAAGAAGACGGTGAGAGAAAGGAATTAATTTAAGAACGAAAAATAGAAGCAAGAATTAGGAGGAAGAAAAAAAAGGAGGAGGAGGAAGAGGAGTTGAAATAGGGGGAAAAAAGGAACGGAACGAATTCTTTAAGGAAATGTAGGAGCCGAAAAAACATGGGACGGAACCACTGGAAATGAATAATGAAAAAGAGAGGGAAGAGGAGGAGGAGGAGGAGGAGGAAGACAGATCGAGCCAGGAAACGAAAAGACGCGGAGAAAGACAAATCAACCAACAGAACAACCTAATGACGCGGAATCATTGAGGTCGAGTGGGCTGGTCAATGAAATAAATAGACCTTAAATAATCTGGGTGTTCCCTCGGCCGCCGAACGGGATGTGGCGGAAGGTTATGGGGCGTGAGGAGGAAGAAGGAACCTGATGATAGGGAAGAAAGAAAAAAGGAACATAATATTAATGGTAGGTATTACGATAGGGAAAGAAACCCGATGAAAAGAAAGAAAAAAGAGCATGATATTAATTATTACACACTGCTTTATGATAGGAAAGGAAACAAGATGAAAAGGAAGAAAATAAAGAGAACATAATATTAATGGTAGGTAGTAGTGCTTTACGATAGGAAAAGAAACCAGATGAAAAGAAAGAAAAAAGAACATAATATTAATAGTAGGTTACAGTGCGTTGTGATAGGAAAAGAGACAAGATGAAAAGGAAGAAAAAAAAGAAACATTATATAAAGAGTAGGCGACAGTATGGTCGATATTTTGAGACACTTTCGCTTCTCACATCAGCTATTTCTAAAGGTCAAAGAGGGGATCAATCGGGTTCTAATGAGTGTTTCTTTAGGTTCAGGGTAAAGAAAAAGGGTCAAACTACCACCAGGGTCATAAAACTACTCCTGGAAATGCCCCAAACTCCTAGGAAAGCCTTGCTAAATACGTAAACTTGGGTGACGAAATGTTTAGTAATACAGCCCTATGCGTTATGAAAGGAAGGGAGAGAGAAAAAAATAGTTAAATATATGAGTGCACGAGTGTGTGAGTGTGATTATACTGTCTGAAGTGAATGAGTAAGAGTGAGCGAGTAATTGAGTGAGTGAAGAAAGACTGAATGCACGAGGGAATGAATGAGTGATTTAATGAGTTTCTTGGAAAGAGTCTGTTGGGAAATGAGCGACTGTTGGCATGGAGAGAGATTTTTGCAAGTGCTTTCTTGGTGGTGGCCGAAATGAAGAGGTACATAATGAGGGACTTTTACAGCGGTTTCTAGGTAGAGGGCGCCACTGTCTAAATGTATCGGTCTTTCTATCTAAATCTCAGACGCTTTCGGCTCTCTCAACAAATATTTCCGAAGGCCACAAAAAGAGATTAGTCGAGTTCTTATCAATGTTTTTTTCTCACATTCATGGTGCAGAATTCTTGTCATACTATTACTAGACTCATAAAACTACCCTTGGAAATACCTACAAGCTCTACGAAGGTCTAATCAAATGTGAGTGTGTCAGCCCTGAAATGTTTTGGAAGTATGGGTCTCAGTCGCGAGGTCGCTAGACAGATGGATCGATGAGTACCGTGGTGTCCTTTACGTATATGAAAGTCCCCATCTGAGTCAACAAGATATAGTAGGAAGGGATTTATTAGTTAGCAAAAGAATGAATGAGATGAACAATAAATGAATGATAAATTTGGTGGCTAACGAGAAGATAGCTTACTGATTGTGGCTCTGACGATGACGCAAATGTATAAAGGAATGAGAAGATGAAGTGAGACATTGAGGAATTGTGGTGGTTGACATGAAGATAGCATTTTTTTTTTTTACAACAAAAGAGACAGCACAAGGGCACAAAAAAGTAAACAATAATATAAAAAAAAAAGCCAGCTACTCGCTGCTCCCAAAAAGAATCCAAAGAGGTGGCCGAAAGAGAGGTCAATTTCGGGAGGAGAGGTGTCCAGATACCCTTCTCTTGAAAGAGTTCAAGTCGTAGGCAGGAAGAAATATAGAAGGAAGATTGTTCCAGAGTTTACCAGCGTGAGGGATGAAAGAGTGAAGATGATTGTTAACTCTTGCATAAGGGGTTTGGACAGTATAGGGATAAGCATGAGTGAGTAGAAAGTCGCGTGCAGCGGGGCCGCGGGAGGGGGGGGGGAGGGGGGGATGCAGTTAGCATGTTCAGAAGAGCAGTCAGCGTGAAAATATCGATAGAAGATGGAAGGAGAGGCAACATGGCGGCGGAAATTAAGAGGTAGAAGACTATCAGTAAGAGGAGGAGAGCTGATGAGACGGTTAATTGTTAATTGTAGCTCTGAAGTTATGTAGCTACACGAGAAAAAACTGATATTACATCTTCAGAAACATTACAAGCTTAATTTATATGACAATGAAGCTACGTAAACCTCTTTTCCCTCCAAGAGCACGCCGCTTGAAGCCCAACTGAGAGTCCGATTAAAAGACTGAGTGCTGCTTTAATACCTATAGGGGGATAATTATTGCGAAGGGACTATTGAGTTGGTAATGATGATTGACAACAACAACCCACCCCCCAAAAAAAAAGAAAAAAGAAAAAACAGGAACACAATCTATATTACGATCGGCAGAGTCTGAAGAAAATCTGATACAGCACAACTTTTCTAACCAAGTGTCCGCACCGGATTACACACACACACACACACACACACACACACACACACACACGTTCGCCTTTCACCTCTCACCCTCTCCTCACCTTCCCCTTCCCTCCCCTTTCGTTCTTCTTTCTCCCTCTTTCCCACTCCTCCTCATTCCCTTTCCTTTTCCTTCCGCTTCCTCAGATTCTCTTTCCTCCTCCTTTCTATAACCTCTCTTCCTCCACCTTACCTTACTTTCCATCACTCATTCTATTATTTTTCCCCTTCTCCTCTTCTTTCTCTTCCTACTTCCCTTTCCTTCCCTTCCAACCCCTCTTCTATCTTTTATTATCTATTCCCCCCAATTTTCCCCATTCCCCTTCCCTCCCTTATCCTTCCATTACACTTTATCTCCCCTTTGCCTCTCTCCCCATCATCCCCCACCATAGGCTCCCTCTTCCCTCCTTTCTCTAACTCTTCACACCCTTTACCGTTTCCCTTCTTCTCCTCCTTCAAAAATCGCATCGACCGTCACTTCATGACAACAGGAGTAAATTAAAAATACGCACCAAAATGCTTTGAACTGATCTGCAGGCACCAAGTGACTGTCAGACAGATCACGGCTCAAGAGCAGGCGACCTCATAATGAGTCAATAGGCTTTCTGTTGCCTGTCGTTCCATGTTTCCATGCTTCCTCCTCCGGTTTTTCCTTCCTTCCTCCCTCCCTCCTCAACCAACCCCTTTCCTTCCTCTTTCCCGACTCCCTCCGGCCATGCACCTCTCCTCCTCCTTCCCATTTCTCCCTCCCTCGACTACCTCCCTTTCTTCCTCCCTCCCGCACACTCCCCCAGGGCAGCAATAACCTCTGTTTCGTGCACAGGTGGTAGTATGTCCTGCGGTGTGTAGAGTGAGGAAGAGGAATGAGGAGGAGGAGGAGGAGGAGGAAACATGGAAGAGCTGGCAACATAACGCTGATTATTTTATTACGAGGCTGCCTGCTCTATATAGTGATGGAATAAATTCGTCACCCAAAACCATCCACACCGTTTCTACAACCACCCCAAACCATCTTCAGAAACATCCCCAACGTTCAAAACCACCCCACTGTCTTAAACCACCCAACCGTCTCCAACCACCCTCACCCATCTCCAGAACCACCTCACCCATCCCCAGAACCCCCATCCCCCATCTCCGACATCGAACCCCGCCCACCACCCAAACCATTGCCCCTCCTACTACCCATGACACCCTCCCCTTCCCCCACTTCTACGGTCATGCAGCCTCGGGATAACAATGTTCACTTTGATCCTAGCCACGGAGGTGATCTGCCCCGCCCTACACTGGGTCATGGGTTTCCTTAGGTTATGTGACGCCAGACAACCCCGCCACGCCCAGGCCTGATACTACCCGACCCGACCGCATCCTGAAGTACAGCAGCGTTCAATACCCAGTCCGGTTTAAGGTAGGGTGGGTTGGGCTAGGATGGGTCTAGAGGGGCTAGTTCCACATTGGTACTCGGGATCTACACTGACAATAATTAGAAGAGGATTAAATTATTTGTTATGGTGGGTTTTACCAGGAAGTCACTCAACAGACTGGCCTGGCCCACGGCGTTATGGACTCGCTCAGTACGAATATATGGCGTTGTCGATTTTTATGTATGGCTGTGAGACATGGACAGTGAGTAGCGGAGAGGCGTGTTGATCCCTTTGGTATACATAACAATGGTGGGTCTTACCAGGAAGTACCCTGGGCGTATGCTCCCCATTAGTTAGTTGGGTTACGACCAGCGCGTCAACCACGACTCAGCGGCTCGAGGAGGTGCCAGTCACGCATACACTTCAGGAATATGGCTGAGTGGTAGCGTGCTGGGCCCACATTCACCACGTGATGGACGACGCGAGTTCGAATCCCCACGCTACCTCCTGGGATTTTTCAGTCACCGCCGAGTGGCTTAAAACTACCCACATGCTGTCCTGAAGTCCACCCATCAACCCGGACTCTAGAGGAAACCGTCCAAGTGAAGCAAGAACGAGTTCCGGGGGGCAGCATGAGCCAAGAGAAGATGGCGCCACTATAAACACTTGCCTGCGCCATGACGGCCGGGGCCAAACACCATCCAGGCCCCTCAAGCAAGCCTACCGGCGCTATAGGCGTAGACGTAAAAAAACAAACAAAAAAACTATAGCACTACTTACACCCCGACCACTCCCGACAACATCCCCGACCCGGCTTTCCTTTCCATCTCCTCGGGATAGGAAAACAGACCAAACAACAACGAATCTAACCGTACACGGCTTTCTCTCCCATTCCTCAAGATGGAGAAACAGACAAGACAAGGAGGGAGGAGGGAGAGGGAATAAAAAGGGTTCCATTGTGTTCTTTCATGAGGCTCTAATCACTTGTACATACATACATACATACATACACACATACATACATAAATAAATACATACATAAAGGACTTCACAAAAAAAGAACTGTATGGGGAGGAGGGGGAGTAAGGACAGTGAGGAGTGCATGGGGGAGAGATTGAAAAGATGAAGGAAGGGGCTTGGATGGAGAGCAAGGAAGGGAAGAAAAAAAAAAAAATAAAGAGGTAAAGAACGTTAGCATGTTAATGAAAATACACTAAAAATAAGAGAAAGGTAAAAAAAAAAAAAAAAATCATGGCGCTTATTGATCAAAGGAAGGAAGTAAAGAAGAAAGAAAAGAAGGGAAGAAGAAAACAGCTAAGGAAAGTTATTTAACAAACCACTGAAAATACACTAAAAAGACAAGACAACATGAGGCGACTAGGTATAATTTTAACCGCCTCTCTTCCCACCAGATGGCGCTATATTAACGTCAAAACTCGAACCCTTGACCATCAGTTAGAGAGATCCGGAGTCACGACCTTTCACCGCTACGGCATCTTAGTCCGGAGCTATAGAAGGATGGACGGCGAGGAAGAACACAAGGCAAAGGAAGAAGAAGGAGAGGAAGAGGAAGAAAACCCAATCCGAACATAACAGCGACAGAAGTACGAACAGGTCACGAAGAGGAAATAGCGGCAAGTGAAGAGAGGGAGGGAGAGAGGGAGAGGGAGGGAGAAGAGCTATGATATGAAGGAGAGATAAAGAGTAGAGAGAGGAGAGAGAGGAGAGAGGATGGTCCACGATGAAAGGAAAGGAGCTGGAGGAAGAAGGTGAGGGCGGGGTAGAGAGAGAGAGAGAGAGAGAGAGAGAGAGAGAGAGAGAGAGAGAGAGAGAGAGAGAGAGAGAGAGAGAGAGAGATTCACACACACACACACACTCACTCTCACTCTCTCTCTCTCAAAACTGTACTGTACTGTTTGTGAATAAAGTTAAATTAATCAATCCATCAATCAGCCAAGCACTCTCTCTCTCTCTCTCTCTCTCTCCCCGCACCTCTTTAATTCTATCACTCGCTCCACTCGGCTTTCAATCGGGTTTAACAGCATTTACGGCAATACGAGCCCTCCAGCCAGCCTTCTCATATGCCCCATCACGAGTCACACATTCCGGGGTAAACAACGCTAAAGGCTGTATAAACACGCTGGACAGATAGACTACAGGGCCACGGAGGGGAAGGGAGGGAGGGAGAGTGAGGGAGGGAAATGGGAGTGACAGGAGAGAGTAGCAGAGTGAATTTAATTGTTACTGGAATCGAAAACATTTAGCTGTCTATTCTTACATGTGTTCTCTCTCTCTCTCTCTCTCTCTCTCTCTCTCTCTCTCTCTCTCGTATTTAATCTAGCTTTACTTATAACTGGGAAACTGCGCATGACATGAAACTGACACGTACGATATTTAGGTTTATTCTGCAATATTCAGACAGCACGATAACCAATGCAAAGGAGAAGTGGTAACACACACACACACACATGATGGGGCAAACAGTTGACCCTCGTGGTTGCCAATCGTAGGATAATTCGCTCTTATTTGCACCCTCTTACTACACACACACACACACACACACCTGGTTTGTTCGCCACACCTGTCGTGCAAGTGTTTCCTTTTTTTATATATTTCAATGCTGTTCTCTTTGTCCCTTGATACCCTCCCCTCCAGGTGACCCTCCACACAACACCTGGCAGCTACCTGTATTAACGACCAGTAGTAGTAGTAGTAGTAGTAGTAGTAGTAGTAGTAGTAGTAGAAGTAATAGTAGTAGTAGCAATGCAAAATGTTATACTGGTGGATAATATACCTCTAAAAACTTTTCATAATGCGGAATTTAATAATAATGTACAAGTTACTATTCTTTTTATGCGTATCCGGTTACTCCTTTGTTATATTCTTCCTTTCCTCGCTGTTTCCTTTTGCATCGACTATTTAGCGTCCCGGAGTAATGGATTCTTCCCACTACAGGCTCAAGGGTCCGTGCAACAAAGATGAACACAGGGGCCATGCGCAGCTACAGGTTAAGCCCCCAACATTCCTTATTTAACGTATTGCTGATTCCACGCATCATCATCATCATCTATTACCATTTCTCCATCGATTGCTTCTTCTCTAATCTCTATTCGTGTCACGTGATCAAATTATGTGTCCCTAGAATACATTGATTACCTCGGCGAAATTAATAAAAAAGTAAAAATAAATAAAAAAAACCCTGTTGTTACTTTACCATATTTGTCTGGGATTAGTATTTTTATGATTTCCTTCCAATGCAACAGTTTAATACAGATGTTTTTGTTGTATTAATTAATGTATTCTCGCGTTGATAGCGCTGTATATTCTCTTTAAATGCCCCGAGGTGGTTTTCCGTTTCGTTGGCAACACTGACCACTCCCACACCACCGCTTCTGTTGCCGCCTTCCGCCTCCCCCATC
>NC_066511.1:22994421-22996921 GCF_024679095.1 Eriocheir sinensis
CGGAACTTCACGATCGATAACAATATTCACATTCCCAACTACGTGTGTGTCTGTACTACTAATGATATAATACAAGGGCGTCATACAGTTGCACATGATTTCCTCCTCAAGCTTGTGGGTAACAGGTATCGAAGGCGGAGATAAGAGAGATGAAAGGCGTGATGGAGATGCTGGCGATGCTGCTGTTACAAGAATCACCAATGGAAACACGTCTGTACACACACATATTCCCACATACACTATACATACCGTCCTGAGTTAACGTTTCAACAGTATAACACAACGATACTATAATACACCCAACACCGACAGGCAGGCAGCTATAGGTCCTCTCCGCCGGTCTTTGCAATCACCAATACTCAACAACACCGTCACCAACCCAACAACTTCCTTATCAGGGCGTCGTTATCTTACCCTCGCTCTCTCGCTTTTCATTTTTTCAAGCACACACCACTTCGCTTATCCTTTCCTTACTAGCACGTAGAAAAGAAGTACTACGGCATTTCCGGAGCACAACGGCTTGACACACTAACTTATTCCATGCTAGTAGATAACCTTCACTAACACGTCACTATTTAACCCATCGATCACTGTTCAAATTCAAAAGGATGCGATTCTTGACCACACTCACTGATGCACGTGCGAGTGAGACTAGACACAAGACGCTCCCGCCCTCCACTCGGCTTCGTGAACACCGCGAAAGTGAGGTGAGGAGGTGAGGGAGGGGCAGAGACTGTGTGAGAAGGGATGGGAGGGGAGGGAGGGAGAGAGATGGAACGGGATGGGGAGAGGAGAGGGAGGGAGAGGGAAGGGACGGTAAGAGGAGGGAGAGAGGAGAAAGGTTACTGAGTTTGAGGATTAGGGTGAAGAATGAGGGGGAGAAGGAGAACAATATAAATGTGTTAAAAGGAGGGAGGGAAGGACAGGCAGGCAGGAAGGAGGAGAAAAGGAAACGAAAGGGAGGGAAGGGGAGGTAGGGGAAGGGGTGGCGAGGGAAGGGAGAAGGAATGGGGGGAGGCAAGTGTGACGTTTGAGTTGCCAGATGTCTCTCTCCCTCGCCTGCCTTTATCTTATGTTTTGTGTTCCGTTGATGAAAAAACGTTGTCGCTTGCGTTCTGATATCCGCCGCACGCCCTTGAACGAACCCCCGCCATGCCTGTCTTTATATTAACTGTATCCCGCTGTCTACAACTGTCTACAATCGGTAATACAAGAAGAATCAACATCATCCCCTCTCCTCTCTGTCTCTTTAGCATTTAAATTCACGTGTTTATTTCCGCAACGGACACTCATAGCGCGTTCATTACCACCCGTTAAAAATCTATCCCACCTCTATGATAAGGGTGTAACAGGGAAACAAATGAGGGGAGTAGTGGATCTTACAACTGAATATATAATAGGGCGTCAGAAACAAAGGGAGCTGTTAAAACAAAGCGGTTCTCTGTAGGAAATTAGTTGGAGGCGGGTGACTCCACATCCCCCGCGACAGAGGCGAGTAGCGACGGGGGAAGTGGAGTTGAGGAGGACAGGTGAGGTGAGGTGGAAGGGGTTAAAAACACACAGGTGAGCGGACGAGCCGAGGGGGCCAGGGGGGAGAGGGGAGCGTCCTTTCCTAATCCTTCTCTCTCTCTCTCTCTCTCTGTTTCCTCCTTCTTTCATCTTCCTTATTTCCCTTTTCTCCTCCCTTCCCTTCTTTCCATTTCCCTCCATTCTCCTCCTTGCTCTCCCTTCTTCCTCTTCCCTCCTCTCCCTCCGGTTTCTCCCGTCCCTCCTCCTCCTCCTCCTTCCCCTCCTTCTCCATTATTCTTCCCTCCTGCACTTCAGCTAAAACATTACTCGCATTTTTGGGAGGATAAAGGAATGTATGTGTTGTTTGTACTATTTCTGGGTATTCTCTCTCTCTCTCTCTCTCTCTCTCTCTCTCTCTCTCTCTCTCTCTCTCTCTCTCGCTATTGTCCCTTTGTCCACCTTTATTCTTCTTCTTTAAACCACAAACTTCCTCCTCTCTCACTCTCTCACTCTCTCTTCCCTCCTTCCATTATCTTCACTCTTTCTTTATTCCTTCTTTCCCTTCGTCGATTTTCTTTAATTCATCATTTCCTCAGTATCTTTTTTTCCCTTCCCCATAATTATCCTCTCGCCTTCTGTTCTTCTTCCGTCAATTTTCTCTTCCACTTATTTTCTTTTTTTTACCGCCGACTTACTTTTAATCTTTTCTCCTTCTCTCATATTCTTTTCTTATGTCTTTCTTACTCTAAAATAATTTACTTATGAACACAACTTATCTTTTTCAAGTCTCTTCTTTCTCCTTTTCCTCCTCCAAAGTATCAATCTATCAATCTTCCTCCTCACTCCTTGCTCCTCCTCCTCTCTCCTCCATATCCTTTACACCCTCTGTTTTTTTTCCTTTCTGCTACATCTTTCTCCTTCTTACTCCTTGCTCCTCCTCCTCCTCCTCCCTTCCATCCTCTAATCCCTCCATCTCTCCTATATCAAATAC
>NC_066511.1:22999421-23021921 GCF_024679095.1 Eriocheir sinensis
GATAGATATATAGATAGGTAGATAGATAAAGAGAGAGAGAGATTAGAGAGAAGAAACAAGGAGATAAAAAAAATACAAGAAAATCCACGGACAAAACAATATGAATTCAATCAATGAGAAATAAAAAAAAAAAAAAGACAGAAAACGAAAGAACGAGAAAGAGGAAGAGGAAGAGAAGGAAAAAGAGGAGGACGAGGACGATGATGATGACGACGGTGATGAGGACGAAGAGGAAGATGAAAAAATAGAACTAGAACGAGGAGAAAGGTAAGAGAGCAGAAAACAAAAGAAGAACGAGAAAGATGAAGAGAAGGAAAAGGAAGAAAACGACGATGATGATGATGATGAGGAGGAGGAGGAGAAAGACGAGGAGGACAAGGCTGAAGAGGAAGAAGAATAAGACTAAAACGGGGAGGAAAAAGAGCGGCAGGAGGAGGAAAAAAATTGAACAGGAGGAGAAAAATGTGGAAGGGGGCAGTGAACGGAGGGTAGACGGACGGACAAATGGACGTAGAGAGGTAGGAGGAGGAGGAGGAGGAGGAGGAGGAAAGAAGTGAAAGAGAAAGAGAGAGAGGGGGGGGGGGGCGCAACAGAGCCTCACCTAAACCAACAGCCCCAACGCCCCAGGAGCTACAGAGCGTGAAGAGGGGCGCCCCAGCATTCCCGCCAGTCACTGAAGGCAAGTCACTCGGCTCTTAAAAGATAAAAATCGTCGGAGGATGGAGCTTTTCGCTGCCCCCCTCCCCCCTCCCGACCCCCCGACCCTCCCCTTCAGCAACTCCTGTAGTAGTCGTCATCCTTCGTCTGATAAGCGTTTGTTGAGGGTCATTCTGCGTACTGATAACGAAGATTTCTCCCATGGTGTTGCTGTTTTTCTTTTTCCTTCTCTTTCTTTCTTTCTTTTTTTTTTTTTTTTGGTCTCCCTATCTACGTGGTGAGTGACCGTTCATCCGTGTCAAAGAATCTCCTTTTTGCACGAACGTTTTTTTTTTTTTTTTATTCTTTTTATTATCTCCTACTGCTTCTCTTTTTTTTCCTTCTCGTTCTGCTGCTGTTCTTCCTCCTCTTCGTTCTCTCCTCTTCATCTGTCTCCTCCTTCTTCTTCTCCTTATCATTCTCGTTCTCTTTCTCCTCCTTCTATTCTTCTTCTTCTTCCTCCTCTTCGTCCTAGTTCTCTCTCTCTCTCTCTCTCTCTCTCTCTCTCTCATTATCTTTCTCTTTCTCGTTCTCCTCCAACTCCTATTCTTCCTCCTCCCCTTTCTTCTCGTTTTCTTTATCTACCTCTTCCTTATCATCCTTCTCGTTCTCGTTCTCCTTCTTTTCATCTGTCTCTTTTTAGTTCTCGTCCTCTTTTCATTCTATTGTTCTATTGTTTTCTGACTTCTATTCGATGTACCTTTCTTCTTGTTTTTATCTGGTTTTCACTTCCTTTAAACCTTTCTCTTCACTTTCTTCTCGTTACTGCTCTTGCGATGTTTATTTTTTAATTTTTTATTAATGTACAAAAACTCTTATTAAAAATCCTAACTCTACATGCACATTGTCTATTATTATCTGTTATCTATTAGCATCTATTATTATCTTTTATCTATTATTACTTATCATTATCTATTCAAGCAAGGAACATGGACGTAATTACTAACGGGAGTCTGAACCCTTTCTTTCTTTTTAACTATTTTTTCCTTTATTTTTTGTCCAGTCGTCTCCTAGTTTACCTTTTATCTCTATTTTCTTGCTGTCCTTTCCTCTTCTTTTTCTTCTTCTTCTTCTTCCCCTTTTCCTTCTCTCCATGTCTTTCTCCTCCTCTTCTTTCCCTCCTATCTCTCTTAGTCTTTCACGTTCAACTTTTTTCACTTGATTGATTGTCGAGTTCCATTATGGCGCCGCAACTTCCGCGGTCATTAATTTTATGGCTTCGTTCCCCCCTTTTTCACTTTCCATACGCAGAGATGAGAGAAGAAAGAAGGAACCGGCCTTGAGATATAAATACGAACGAGAAGGAAAGAAAAACAACCGATGCTAATAGACACGATACCACTAATGAATGAATAACTCCATACGCATAGATGAGAGAAGAAAAAAGGAAGACAGAGAGATCAAGTCATTAAAGCATAAAGACACCTCTCCTCCCGAAATTGACCCCTCTTTCGGCCACCTCTTTGGATTCTTTTTAGGAGCAGCGAGTAGCGAGCTTTTTTTATTATTGTTTCCTTTCTTTGTGTGTCCTTGAGGTGTCTCCTTTGTTGTAAAAAAAAAGTAATAGGGAGAAAGAAAAAACTAGAAGAAAATTGACCCCTCTTTCGGCCACCTCTCTGGATTCTTTTTAGGAGCAGCGAGTAGCAAGCTTTTTTTTTGTTATTGTTTCCTTTTTTTGTGTGTCCTTGAGCTGTTTCCTTTGTTGTAAAAAAAAAGTAACAGGGAGAAAGAAAGAAAACTAGAAGAAAATCCGTATGTCATAAGCAGATGAAAACTAGGAGAAAGATAATGTTAACAAACGGGTGGAGGCAGAAAACAAACTGCTGTTGGGATCGCTTTAATAGACAGACACTATATTTTTCATTAAGAACCCCATCTCTCCATATAACTCGCTTTTTGAACACTGAACATCAAGCTAACTCACAGGAGACCCAGGAGATTAGGCCACAAAACCAACCAGTCGCAGTCAAATAGTCAAATAAATATATAAGTCTTGAGGACCAGACATATTGATGCAACATATCATCGAGACAACTCCTTCCATCCTTCATGTACACTGCAACCCGCATCTGCTGACAGGTTACTAACGGAGCCTCACTGATGCAACGCGGGCAGGTGGTTTTTATAATGGTACCCTCATCAGGCCTCACCAAGTGCTCTGACCCCTATGATGCTTTTCCTGGCAGTCAAAGTCACGCGGGAAAATTAATGGAACTGCCACTTCGGTAACAAGAGACCGCAATGCACTACTAAGTCTGTTTTGAGAGTGCCATCGCCCATAACACACCTCTTAGCAATATGTTTTCACAGCTGACTGACTTTCCTTACCGCGAGCTTTCCTATCTCTTCGCTTGCTCCGAAAGTGTCATTGTCTACATGTAAATCGAAAAGCATTACCAGGAAAGTCACTTAATAGGATTGACTAAACAGTTTACCGTTTGTCGGGAGGAAGCTACATTGCCCACAGCACAATACACTTCACGGGAAAGAACCGCATCACGTGATCATAGTTTGGTAATTGAATGCAGAGCGAAAAAGCGACACCAACCGATTAAAAAGCCGTTGCATGAAAATTGAATCTGAAATTACCTCTGGGATTGAGAGAGAGAGAGAGAGAGAGAGAGAGAGAGAGAGAGAGAGAGAGAGAGAGAGAGAGAATGGGGGTGGATTAAGAAGTACCACCTGAGTATTGTAATTGTATCTTCTTGTGGGACACACACACACACACACACACACACACACACACACACACACACACACACACACACACACACACACACACACACACACACACACACACACACACACGATTTGCTTAGTAAACACTCAAGTTGTTTTTCTCTTCAGGTTCGGGTGCGTGTGTGTGTGTGTGTGTGTGTGTGTGTGTGTGTGTACCCCAGCATCGGCCGCTATCTCCTATAATGAACCACTCAGGGGATGTTGGGTGAAAGGAGGAAAAATAAACGAGAAAATGAAGAAAAAGAGAAAAAGGAAAAAAAAATCTAAACGAGGTGCGCCTTTTGGTTATTACGCTGCTTGGCTCCTATTTATACGCCGCATTTTTATTTACCGGTAAACACAAGGACACAGTCTCTCTCTCTCTCTCTCTCTCTCTCTCTCTCTCTCTGAGCCCTTTCTTTCTTTTTAACTATTTTTTCCTTTATTTTTTGTCCAGTCGTCTCCTAGTTTACCCTTTTTCTCTACTCTCTCGCTGTCCTTTCCTCTTCTTTTTCTTCTTCTTCTTCCACTTTTCCTTCTCTCCATGTCTTTCTCCTCCTCTTCTTTCCCTCCTATCTCTTTTAGTCTTCCTTCATCCTATTATTCTCTTCTTCATAGTCTCCCCTTATCCCTTATCAGGTTTTCTCCGTTTTCTTCTCCTCCCTTCGGAAAACACCCTCTTCCTCATTCTTAAAAACACAAGCGCATAATCACTTAATCTTACTTGGGCCTTGTTTTTTTATACGTTATTTTTCATTCACTTGTAAACATTTTCTTTTCCTGCTGTCCATCGTGTGTTTGTCTTCATTTTTTCCTTTTTCTTGCTTTCGTTCTTTTTAGTTGCCCCCAAAATCTGTTCTCATACATTATCAAACATTATCCAGTATATTAGATCCGCGTTAAGCCGTTTATAATTAATTTCCCTCACCGCCGTTTTTCTCTGGACTTTTTTTTTAATTTAAAGTATATTGTGCTTTTTTTCATCATTACTGGATATTGTTATGATTATTATCTTTTATGATGAATATTATTGAAATTATGTCTCCTCCTCTCCTCCTTTTCCTCTTCCCCTTCTCCTCCTCCTTTTCTTCCTCCTCCTTCCCCTCCTTCTCTTCCTCCTCCTTTTACTACTACTACTACTACTACTACTACTACTATCTTCAATTAATGTTGTTATGCTTTCAGTAAATTACTCTTGTTTTTCTCCTCCTTCGTTAACCTTTGAGCGTCGCCTCGCCTGTATGGTAAAGCAGCGTTACAAGGTTGTCTTTTCTGCTATCTTTAGCGTTATTTTCTTATACTATTTTCTCCTCGTCCTTGATTCTTGCTCGCCGCCTCGCGTGCGCCGGAGGAGGAAATTGAGCAAGAAATTTTTAGCCTCGGCCCACACACTCGCGTCAGACTTTTCCGAAAAAATTTCTTCATACAAATTTGATACAACGTTTACTTAACATTTTAGCGATATGGGTGTTTTCCTTTTTACTTTTATTCTTACATTTTTCTACAGCAAGGGAGGCAGCTCAAGGGCAAAATACAAAAAACAACAACAAAATAAAAGCCCTCAGTGGTGATTTTAAGAGCAGCCGTTATGTAAAGGGCGCAACTGTGTATGCTAATCATCCCCTCCCTTTGTTAAGTTGTGAAGTTTGTTGAGTGAAGTTGAAAGCTGCAGATAAATGGGGCGATAATAAGGTACCTGCAGTGCTGCCCTTTATAAAAAAAAATCACCTTTGAAAGTCCCTATTGTATCATGCTTTGAATAAACTCTCCCAACTAATTAATTCTTCAATCACTATATTTATCATGCTCTGACTTCGCTATGTCGGAATCACACAATACGGTAGTTCCTGTTATATTATGCTTTGAAAATACTCTTCACAACTAATTAATTTAACCACTAGATTCATCATGCTCTAACTTTGAGATGCCAGAATCACACAATACAGGAGTAGTAAGTAGAGTTTTTTTTTTCATGCTGTTTTCTTTATTTTTACGCCCTTGCACTGTCTCCTCTGCTGTAAAAAAACAAAAACAACAACAAAAAAACAATAAATCATGGCAGATATTAAGACGCCTCCTCTCCATTCGGAATTGAACTCTCTTTTCGACGCCCATTTCTATTTACTTTTATTAGATTAGTACTGAGATGTTATTTTTTTCTTTTTGTGTTTGTCCTTGAGCTGTTTCTTCTACTGTAAAAGAGAAAAAGTTAAAAATCCAAATAACCTTAATGGCAAACAACCTACAGTGTATTAAGTCCAAAAGGGTTGAGGAGAGGATGAAAAAGAAAGAAGAAGAACGGCTCCCATCTCGCCCTGCAACTTATTTCCCTCCCTGCCGGTCGCGTCACGGGTGCTAAGTGTATCGATCAGTCCCGCCTTTCACTCCCCGCGAGGGTATCGACAGAAGCCTTTGTTACGAGGTGAAAACAAGGCACAAAGGGGCGGGCGCTCACAACAGACGCATTAATGACTAAGCTACATGCGCGTAATTCTAACACCCGTGAAGAATATAGTTACTCATGCAGGTGTTCTGTGCGTGTGTGTGTGTGTGTGTGTGTGTGTGTGTGTGTTATTGTTTATTATTGCCACCTCTCGTTGTGACTAAAAAAAAGAAAACAATGAGAACAGTAGGAAGAATACATTTATCAAGCAGGTATTGTGTGTACAGGTGTAGTCTGCGTTGCTTCAGTTATATCCAAACCTAATCTGACTCCGAGGAAAAGGAAAGTTAGCAAAACCGGCCTTGAGATATAAATACGAACGAGAAGGAAAGAAAAACAACCGATGCTAATAGACACGATACCACTAAAGAATAAATAACTCCAGAATACAGCGTGAAGAGATGCTGTGAGCGTATATAAGATGCAGAAACGGTAACGTAATCATGTAAAATTAACGTTCAGACTGGAGAGAGAGAGAGAGAGAGAGAGAGAGAGAGAACACACACACACACACGCACACACAGACAAAGCAATTTAACATCCTCCTAAAACACCCTCTAAAATGTCAAATTCACACTTTAATTAACCACATACATAACTTATATAAAATACCTTGCACTCATCAACTCTCCTATTTGCGAACCATTTCTTCCCTATGTCCTTCATCAGCTTAAAACAACAGATCTATATAACTCGTACTTACTGGCTCGTGTCCTAAACCTGCACTTCCCCACAAGCACTTTCTCAATACCTCTCATCTGGGTCAATCTCGTTTTATCCACTTAAAAGAGAGATATCAATCGGGTTCGTTCCCCAAGGCTTTAATCTCCTTCCCGTCTCCAAGCACACACAAAGCACGGCGGCCCGAGACCCACCGCAATACATTTTCGGGTCCGGTTCTTTCCTTTTCTTTTCTCCACCAGATGACGCCGGTGGACCCAAGGGAAGGAAGGAAAGGGAAGGGACGAGAAAGTGAAGTAAGGGAGTGCAGGGAGGAGGAGAGGAGATAGACAGGGAAAAGAAGGGAGAGAGGGTGACGGGTGTAGAGGAGGGTAAGTAGTCGAAAGGAGAGGAAAGGAGGAAATCAAGGAAGAGACGAAGAGATGACGAAAGCAAAACTAGGAAGAAAAATTAAAAGAATGAGTGATAAGCAATAAATAAGAGGAGAATTTGTAACAGCAGTGAAAAGTACGGAAAGGCAGAGGGTTATATAACATGGAAGTTGGGAGAGGAACAAATATAGTGAAGGAAAGGATATGGGGAAATGGAAGAAAAGGAAAGGAAAGAGAGCGCGAGGATAACAGTTTGAAAGGGAAAGAAAAAAGGTAGGAGGGGTGGAATGAAGGAAGAGATGGCGGCGGAGGAGGAGGAGGAGGAGAGAGAGAGTGGTATGAGAGGAAAGAAGAGGGAGTAGAGAGGGTCTGGGAAGGATGAGGACTGGTCGGGGAGAGCTCGGGGAGAGGAGGGGAAGGTTGGTATTGGAAACCGATATTGAGGAATGTTTCATATCTGCTGAATTGGGTTCTGGAGGAAAAGTATAGAAGTTTTGGGTTGTCTCAAGATTGTGCGTGTGCAGAAAATAGTATCGTCTTAAAGAAGTTTCTCGAATATAGGTTACCCGGATGATATATGCCTTAAGGAGGGTGGAAGTCAATGTTGCAAGATTGACTCTCAGCCTGTCATTTTTTCCCGATTTCATCCTATATTCCGTCTCACCCACAAAACTAATCATACCTATTTATATTTATCGTTAAAAGTGTTAATTATAGAAGGTTTTGTGTAGTCGTTATGCGTTAGAAATGGGAAAATCTAGTTTGGTGAGTACGATATCGTGGCATCCTTGGTGGAAGTAGAGGAAAAGGAAGAAATGAAGGAAGATGGAGAATACAAGTTACGTTCGAGTGGGGAAGAATAAAACAATGAAGAATGGAAAGATAAAAATATAAGTTATGTCTGATTGGGGAAGAAGGAAACGGCCACCTCTTTGGATTCTTTTTAGGAGCAGCGAGTAGCGGGCTTTTTTTAATTTTATTATTGTTTCCTTTTTTTTTGTACCCTTGAGCGGTCTCCTTTGCTGTAAAAAAAAAAAAAAGTGTAGAAAGACAAGAAATGGAAGCTATGTAAAAGTAAGGAAAAGAAGAAGCAGAGGAAGAAGAAACAATATAAATATGTATCAGAACTGACGAAATGAAATGAAACGCAAAAAAAAAAAAAATATATTGTAAACTTAGAATTTGTACGAAATAGACGATACAGCATGAGAAGTGAGACGGCAACCTTGCTATAACATCAATGCCTTTCCTTAGTAAGAGTTAAATGCATCACAAAGGATAAAGCATAACGATCGAGATTACTATGACAGACAGTTCCTTGCGTTATCGCGGCAGCAAGTCAAGCCTTTTTTTTTTCCTGTGTGTGTATAGCTAAGTTGACGCTTCTATGCTGACAGTTTTCTTTGTCGTAGTCCTTCATCGCAGTTTCCTCAGTCTTAACGGGAGTACTATGCCATATCAGAACAAAAACTGATGATGATGATGATGATGATGATGATGATATGTTCGCTTTGCAATACGAAAGAAAAATATACCAAAAAACTGCAAAATACGGTCTTACATATACCTGAGAGAGAGAGAGAGAGAGAGAGAGAGAGAGAGAGAGAGAGAGAGAGAGAGAGAGAATAACCGTGTGTGTGTGTGTGTGTGTGTGTGTGTGTGTGTGTGGATACGAGAAGCAGCCACTTACACACACGTAGAGGAAGGTCCACACACACACACACACACACACACACACGCGGGGAACAAAATTCGCTGTTCCCACCTGGTAATTACAAGGGTCGAGGACTTGATGGTTACAAGGTTCGTGGTTGGTTTGGCGGGCAGGGGTGACGGGGGGCAGCGCGGCAGGGGGCGGCAGGGGGAGGCGGTTGGGGCGGAGGGAGGACGGTGGGAGAGGTAAGGAGGGTGAAACGAAGGGGAGGAAGGAAGATATGGAAATGATGGAGGAAAGGGAAGGACGGAGAAAGAAGACAACGAGGAAAGGAGACAGGGAAGGGACGGGAAGGGACGGAAAGGAAAGGGAAGGGACGGGAATGGTGGAGAAAATGAAGGAATACTCGTAGACGGAAGGAAGAGACACGAAGAGGAATGGAAGTGATAGAAGGAAGGAGGGAGGAAAGGAGACAAGAGGGAGGAAGGGTGCAAGGAAGGGAAGGGGAGGAAAGGAACGTGAGGAAGGTAAGGAAATGGTGAAGGGAACGACTTGGGGAAGGAAGAAAGAGAGAGAGAGAGAGAGAGAGAGAGAGAGAGAGAGAGAGAGAGAGAGAGAGAGAGAGAGGCAAGACGAAACAAACTGAAAAAGAACTAATAAGAAAAGACTGAAAATAATAAGAAAGAGAGCAAAACAATAACAACAATGAGGGGGATAAAAAGAAAGAATGAGGAAACATTGAAACCGTGGAGGATGAGGAGTAAAAACGGGAAAAAAGTAGAATGTTAGATAATCGGAATGCTGAAAAAGAAGAATAAAGCTAAGTAATAAAACACATAACGAACAGAAAAAAAAGTAAATGAAAAAAGAGAAGAGAGGATTGATTGACTGAGGAAAAAGAGGATAAGTCTGATAAGAATAGGACACCAAAAGGAGGAGGAGGAGGAGGAGGAGGAGGACGAGGAGGAGTTGGAGGAGGAGGAGAATGTGGGGAAGGACGGAGGAACGCAATGTGATTTCACGGTGAGGGAGGAGGACGAGGAGAAGATTAGGAAGAGTAGAGGAGGAGGAAAAGGAGGAGGAGGAGGAGGAGGAGGAGGAGGAAAAGGAAGAGGAGGAGGAAGGAAGGAAGAAGGAACGCGAGTGTGAGAAAGACTCATTAGGTAACCCTTGGTCCTGAAAGAGAGAGAGAGAGAGAGAGAGAGAGAGAGAGAGAGAGAGAGAGAGAGAGAGAGATCCAAGCCTTCACCTTTGTTCACTTACATAATTACAC
This sequence comes from Eriocheir sinensis, assembly GCF_024679095.1. NCBI lineage: Eukaryota > Metazoa > Arthropoda > Malacostraca > Decapoda > Varunidae > Eriocheir > Eriocheir sinensis. The sequence goes on from NC_066511.1 coordinate 23,009,258, forward strand.
ACACACACACACACACACACACACACACACACACACACACACACACCTGTTCACCTACCTTACCTGGCTGACGGCATACCTGGCCCACGATGACTCACCTGCGAAAAAGGAAAATGACGTTTATTAGAGACAAGGCGGCCATTCCGGATACCACGGCAGGTGTATTACTATTCTTCTTCTTAATCTTCTTCTTCTTCTTCTTCTTCTTCTTCTTTTTCTTCTTAATAGTAGTAGTAGTATTGGTATTATTACTATTATTACCTCTTATAATTATTACTGTCACTTCTCATCATCACTAATAATAATAAGCCAAATCATTAACATCATCATCCTCATTATTTTTCTCCCCTGCTGCCTTTTCTTTTTTTCTTTCTTTACGGCAAGGGAGGCAGCTCAAGGGCAAAACAACAACAGCAACAACAACAACAACAACAAAGTCCGCTAGGCACTGCTCCAGCACACACACAAAAAAAAGGATGAGAGGACAGAGTAAAAGGAAGGGAAGGGAGACGAAGGCAGTTGGAGGAACGGAGAAGATAAGAGCTGTTGGAGGGGGGGGATTATGGGGGGGGGGGGGGCAGGTAGGAGGGTCAATTTCTGGAAGGGACTAAAGCAGCGAATTTGGCACCAGTGACCCACGTCTATAATAACGTACCTTTGAGGAGCTGCTGACGGTAGTACAACGTTCCGGCGTCTGACATTCCATAACTGTCATCTCTTTCTTCCTGAGAGATCAGGTTGCACTCCTCATTTCCTTTTCCTCTATCCTCCTCCTCATCATCATCAATATCTTCTTCCTCCTCCTCTTCCTGCCTCTCCTTAGTCATTTCATTTTCTATTATGGCTTCCTCATGGTCTCTGATTTCCCGCAGACCGTCCGCTATGGCTTTTATTTTCCTTATTTCACCGTCTTCCTCGTCACTTTTTACATTACTGTCTTGCATCTTTTCATTGGTTTCGTTTTTCTCAGTCACCCCTTTTTCTTGGTCCTTCGCAGTATCTTCCCTCTTCTCCTCGTTTTCTTTGCCATTCGTTACTCTTTCCGCCGCCACTTCCTCTTCCTCCTGGTCTTGTCTCCGCGCAGTGTCTCCGTCGCATTCCATTTTCCTTGCGATCTCTTCATTAGGAACGGCGCTGTTATCTCCCCTCGCTCCTTCTTCGCCTCTCTGCGTCGTCCTCGGTATCGGCATCACCTCGAGACCTTCTTCATTAGGTGACATCGGGGTCCCTTCCGTCATTTTTTTGTCGCTCTCCGTCGCCTCGGCTTCCTCATCATCATTTACAGTCCCGCGGCTTCTGTTCTCTTCCCTTAATAGTTGTTTCTTTGTCTTGTTCTCTCCTTCCTCTTGTGCTCCTTCTGTTTCTTGGTTTTCCTTGCTTTCCGTTTCTTGTCTTTCCATTTCCTCCTCTTTCGCCTCTTCTGTTTCTTTGGCTTCGGTGTCTTGGTGTCTTGTATTTTCTTCTTTTTCGCTTTCTTTCTCCTCTACCTTTCGTGTCTTTATCTCCCTTTCAACTTCATCTACACTCTTTCTTTTTTCCGACTCGCCTTCTATTTGCTTCTTTCTCCCATCGATCTCGTCTTCCATTCTTTGTCTGGCTTCATCTTCCGCGACGATAAATGTTCCACCTCGCGCTCGTTCATCTTTCTCCTTCAGCGGCCGTTCGTCTTCCTCTTCCCCCTCCACTGCATATGACTCCTCTGTGATATACATCTTCAGAGAGACTCGCCGCGGCCACGACTCACGCTGACTTTGATCCTGCCCACGTTGGGTTTCTTCGTTTTCGTCCGAATCTTCTATGAAACTCGTACGATGGAGGACCGTAGTGAAAATTTTCTCGTCCGGGGGTTTGGCGTCGTTTTCTCCCTTTTCTTCCTCCTTTTCATCTCCTCGTGTGCTTCTTGTGTCTGTGGGGATGGAAGAGATGTCACTGATGTGGTCTTCGGTTGTCACGTTGTCGTACATGGAATAGGTGGAGATAGTATCGTTATCTTTTTCTTTCCCTTCCTCTTGTATATTTTCCGCGTCCGTGGGGATCGAAGGGATGCCAGCGATGTAGTTTTCATTGTTTTCACCGTCGGATGTCGAATTGGCAAGCGTGGAGTCTTTCTCGAGTTGATGTTCAGTAGTGGACTCTTCCTGCGTGTTCCCATCGCCCGTGAGTGTCGCAATGATGCTAAGGATTTCGTTTTCGATATCTTCGGCGTCATATGTCGAGTCATCTGGTGTGGGATCTTCCTCGTTTTGAAGCTTTATCTCGCTCTCTCCTTCTTGTGCATTTGCTTCGCTTGCAGAAATCGAAGTGATGTCGTCGGGTTGGTTTTCGCCGTCGTTGAGGTCGGGTTTCGTGTCGTGAGCGTCTCCATCGGCAGCAGGTGGGTCACAAACCTCCGCTTTCTGTGTTTCCTCCGCTTTGATTACATTGTCGCCGCCACCATCGCCACCACCACTACCAGAGGCGATAATATTATTGTCTCCACTCCCACCAGCCCCTCCAGACCCCTCACCACTCTTCCCAGTGCCAACACAAGCAATAAGAGCTACACGTGTGGCTATATCAGGCCCCGAGGGAGTGGGGGAGAGAGCCGCGAGTGGGACGAGGGTCTGGAAGGTGGCGGTGAGGGAGTTGGGTCGAGCGGGCCGTCTGGAGCCACCCGATGGAGTCCCACTAGAGGAGCTTCTGACACTCTTTGTGCTTCTCCTCGTACTGCCGCTGCTGGACCTGAAGCTCTTGTTGTTGATGTGATTTCGGTTGAAGCTGGAGGAGTGTTCGAGCCGCCCAGCCGAACGCGATGATGCTCCTTGCCTGTGCTTGCCTCCAGACAGCGTGCCAGTGCCAGAGCCATGACTCCTGACACTCCCTTGAAGTTCGGCGCCCCTCCTCAACGACCTTCCGTCCCTGGCGCCGGTGTCATTGTCTCCTCTGCCTCGCCGTGACTTCTCGCCGCCTCTCGCCGTTATGGATGACTTGTCTTTGTGCCTCTTCGCCGACCTGCTCCTGGCTTTGTTGCTCTCCCTTATCGCCGCCATCGTCACCACTTGAATCGGCTTCCATCGCCTCCGCCCTCTCGGCTCCTCGCCACTACTTCCACTTCCACTGCTTCTCCCGCCTCCACCTCCTCCGCCGCCGCCGCCTCCTCCTCCATTGTGGTGGCGGTGCATTTGCGAAGGTCCCACTCCTCCTCCTCCTCCTCCTTTTCCTAATCCTCCTCCTCCTCCTTCGCGCACTTTCTTCCTCGTTCTCTCGTCTTTCTGCCTTGGTCTTATCACTTCGTCTTTCGTCTTTTGTTTCTCAATTATCAAACCCATTTCCCTTTCCTTCGACGCCTTTCCCTTTTCTTTTTTTTCGTTTTCTTTTTTCTTTTCTACCAAGTCATTTCATTTGTCTTTCTTTTCTTCATTGAGTGCGTTTCATGATTTATTCTGGAGAAAAAAATGAAAAGAATGAGATACTTGCCCCGTTTGTTCTTCCTTAATATGCTTAACTCGGGTAATTTGTTGCAGTGTGTGTGTGTGTGTGTGTGTGTGTGTGTGTGTGTGTGTGTGTGTGTTATATCGTAGTCCCCAACTGAAGAAAACAAAACGAAACCAAACCAAACCATTACGAAGTCACGAATGAAAACAATTATGACGATTGAATAAACAAATAAATATAACAAACAGGTTACGCATCATAGTATATTGTCCTACTCATTACCATCTCGTTCCAATACATTCATACATTCGATTCGTCATTCATACATCACGCACTCACTCACTCACTCACCCACTCATTCATTCGTCATTCATACATCACTCATTCACTCACTCACTCACTCACTCACTCATTCACTCACCCACTCATTCATTCCTTTCATCCTTCATTCATTATTCATTCATTCACTTCACTCACTCTCTATTGCTCTGGTTTTTCTGATTCGCCTTTGTAGTTTGTCCCAATCATCTCTCTCTCTCTCTCTCTCTCTCTCTCTCTCTCTCTCTCTCTCTCTCTCTCTCTCTCTCTCTCTCTCTCTCTCTCTCTCTCTCTCTCTCTCTCTCTCTCTCTCTCTCTCTCTCTCCCTCTCTCTCTTCTTCTTCTCTGTCTCTTTCTTTCATCCTTCGTTTCTCCTGCCTATTCACCTTATTATTACTCATTTCTCTCTTTTATAATTTCCTTCTTTCCTTCCTTCCTTCATTCTTTCTTTCCTTCATTCGTTTTTTTGTTATTCTTCCTTTTCCTTTTTATCAATTTTCACTTTTTATGTCCATTTCTTTCTCCTCGGTCTTCTTCTTTTCATCTCTTCGTCTTTTTTTCTTCTCCTTTCTCCTTTTCTCCCTTTTTTTTTTTTTTTTTTCTAATTTCCTTCTTTCCTTCCTTCCTTCCTTCATTCTTTCTTTCTTTCATTCGTTTTTTTCTTCCTTTTTCTTTTTTATCAATTTTCACTTTTTATGCCCATTTCTTTCTCCTCGGTCTTCTTCTTTTCATTTTTTCGTCTTTTTTTCTTCTCCTTTCCTGCGTCTCTCTTCCCTCACCTTCATCCACCCTTGTCTTTTTTCTTTCTTATTTCTTCGTTTCTCTCCTTTCTTACCTCCCCTCATTTTTCTTTTCTCGTTATTCTTCCCTTCTTCTTCCTCGTCTCTCTCTCCTTTTTCTCTCCTCTCTTTCTTTCTCTTCTCGTTGCCACTTTTCCATCTTTTTCATTCTCTCTCTCTATCTATCTATCTGTCTCTCTTCCCCCTCTCTTCCCTTTTCATTTGTCTAACTCCTTCCATCCCTCCTCCTCCCTATCTATCTATCTGCTTCTCTTCCCCTTCTCTTCCCTTTTCATTTGTCTAACTCCTTCCTTCCCTCCTCCTCCCTATCTATCTATCTGTCTCTCTTCCCCTTCTCTTCCCTTTTCATTTGTCTAACTCCTTCCTTCCCTCCTCCTCTCTATCTATCTATCTGTCTCTCTTCCCCTTCTCTTCCCTTTTCATTTGTCTAACTCCTTCCTTCCCTCCTCCTCCCTATCTATCTATCTGTCTCTCTTCCCCTTCTCTTCCCTTTTCATTTGTCTAACTCCGTCATTCTCTCCTCCTCATTCTTCTTGCCCTTTTCCCTTTCCCCTTTCTCCCTTCCTCCTTTCTTTTATTTCATCTCTCTTATTCCTTTCCTCCCTCCTGCCCTTCCCCCACTCCCTTTCCCTCCTGACTTCTATACGCACGCACTTGCACTCCCTTTTTTCAATTCCTCGGGCTTGCAAGAGTGTACAAGAAAAGTGAGTTAGGGTGAACAGTGAGCCGAAGGGTGACAGGGACTGAGGCACTACGCAGTTAGACGTTGGACTGAGTTAGGGTGGACTTAAAGGCGGAGAAGAGGTGACGGGAGAAGGGATGATGATGGGGGCTGGAGAAGAGGTGGCGGGGAGAAGGGATGATGATGGGGGATGGAGAAGGGTTGGGGAGGAGGGGAAAGGGAGACAAGGGAAGGTGAAGGAAGGTAAGAAGTTTAGGTAAAGGGAAAGAAAGAGGAAGGTGAAAGGAAGGGAAGGGAGTGTAGAAAGAGGAAAGAGGAGGAGGAGAGATAGGAAAGGAGAGACAGCAAAGGAAAGAGGAGGAAGGGAGGAATAGGGAACTTGAAGAAGGTAAGGGTATTGGGAAAGGGCAGAGGAGTGAAAGTGAGGAAAGAAATGATTAGGAATGACTCGTTGTGGCTTTCAGAAGGACGTAGGGTGATGTAGCATGACTCAAGGTTTACCAGTATGATTCAGGGTGACTCAGGATGAATTAGAGTGATTTAGGATGACTTACGTGACTCGATATGATTCAAGGTGCCTTAGAATGACCCAGAGTAACTTTAAGATAGACTTTGAGTGACAGGGTGACTCAGAATGATTTAGAGTGAGGTAAGACGGCTCAAGGTGGTTCAGGGTGACTTGGAGTATGACTTTAGGGTGATAGGGTGGCTCAGAGTGACTAAGAGGGTGACTTAAGGGTGAAAGGGTGACTCCAGGCGCTTAACTTATCGGGTGACGGGCTCTTGGTGTACTTAGTAACTTTAGGGTGATGAGAGAGGCCTATTTATGGGAGCTTTTAGTGCGATAAAGGGAGGCGGAGGAGAGGGGGAAGGTCAAGAAAGACGGAGGTGAAGGGAAGTCGAAGAGAAGGGGAAAAAAACAGAGATAGAAAAAATAAAGAAAGAATAATAGAAGAAATAAATCAAGCAATAATGGTAATAGATAAATAAATAAATAAAGTAAAGAACAAATTAGATAAAACGAAGCAGAGGATGAGAAGGAAAGTCGAAGATGAAAGAAGTTAAGTAAAAAAAAAAAATATGGGAAGGGAAAATGAATAAAAATGAAAGGAAGAGAGGAAGAAGAGAACCACGAGAGAGGCGTGGAAGGGGAATACAAGAGGAGGTAAAGGAGGAATTAATTGATAAGGAAGCGGGAGAGGAAGAAAAGAGGTGACGGTGAAGGAAGGAAGAGTGGAGGGAAGGGAAGGAGATAAAGGGGAAAGAAATCAGAAGGGGAAAGATGAAGAGGAAAAGAGATACGAAGGAAGAGAGAGAAAAATACGAGGAAGGAAAAAGAAGAAGAAAAGAAAAAAAAGATAGGAAGGAAGAGTGACAGAAAATGAAAGAGAGAAAGAAATCAGACGAAGGAGAAAGAGAAAGAGAAAAAAATGGATAGGAAGGAAATGTCAGAGAATGAAAAAAAGGAAAAATTAAAAGAGAATAGGGAAAAAAAAATGGAAAAGTGCCAGAAAATGAAAGAGAGAAAGAAATCAGACGAAGGAGAAAGAGAAAGAGAAAAAAATGAATAGGAAGGAAATGTCAGAAAATGAAAAAGAGAAGAAAATAAAAGAGAATAGGGGAAAAAAAGAAAAAAAATGGAAGTGTCAGAAAATGAAAGAGAGAAAGAAATCAGACGAAGGAGAAAGAGAAAGAAAAAAATGGAAAGGAAGGAAATGTCAGAAAACGAAAAAAGAGGAAAAATTAAAAGAGAATAGGAAAAAAGAAGATAGGAAGGGAGAGGGTCAGGGAATGAAGAGAGAAAGAAACAAAGAATAAAAGGGTCAGCTTCAAAATTCCCTCTCCCCTGGCGACATGGATGACCCGATGGACTTTATCATTTTGACCTTTGACCTAACGGAAAGATCACACCACCAAAGCTGACCTCTTCCACCTACATGTGTGTGTGTGTGTGTGTGTGTGTGTGTGTGTGTGTGTGTGTGTGTGTGTGTGTGTGTGTGTGTGTGTGTGTGTGTGTGTATGTAACCTTTGCCCCACCATGTACAAACTAACCTCTAATTTCTTTCTTCCTCCTCCTTCTCCTCCTCCTCCTCCTCCTCCTCCTCCTTTCCCATTCTTTCCTGCGTTATTGTTGAGGGAACGGGAGTTTCATCACATCTCTCTCTCTCTCTCTCTCTCTCTCTCTTCAAATAATTAATGGAGTAGTGTGGATAATTCTTAGAACTGCTGATGTTGATGATGATGATGAGCCTCCTCCTCCTCCTCCTCCTCCTCCTCCCCCACCTCCTATTTTTCTTCATCTTTTTCTCCTTCAGCCACCTCCTTCTCCAAATCCACCTCCTTTATCCTACTTCTTCTCTCTCTTTTCTTTGTTTTCGCCTCCTTTTCTTTACCTTTATCTATTTTATTTTCATTCGTTTCATCTTCGTCTTTTCCTTTTCTTCTTCTACCTCCTTCATATCATATTCATTTTCCTTTCAGCCTCCTCCTTTTCCTAATCCTTCTACTTTATTCTACTTCCTCTCTTTCTTTTTGTTGTTTGCCTGGTTTTCTTTATCTATATTTATGTTTTTTCCATGCGTTTCCTTCTTCGTCGTCTCCTTTTCTTCTTCCTCCTCCGTTACATATTGCTTTATTTTCCTTTCGCTGGGTAAGCAGAGCGTAATAGAAAAAAATATATGCTGGGTATGTTAAGAGCAACGGAGCCAGATTGTTGTACTCAGCCTCTTATATTTACCGACTTCCGCCCCTAAATCTGTCTCCTGGTCCCTAATAACAAGATTCAGTTATATTTATCGTTAAAATCACTAATTTCTTATGTTTCTTGGCAATAGTTAGGCGTCAAAAACCGGTAAATACTATGCTCTGAGGACGATAAACTGGCATCGGTGGTTAAGAGAAAGAGAAAGATGCGACGCTACCGTTCTCCAGGATGAGCTTGACAGACTATATGATTTAGAATGGATATCAAGATGTTAGAATCTGCAGGAGCTGCTGTAGTCAAGAGGGAGAAAAGAAGACCAAAGACGAGGTTCATGAGTGTGGTGAGGTGGAACATGTAGACGATTGGCGTGACAAAGGGACAGCAGAGGATAGGTAGGAAGTTATGAAAAAGATGATCTGGTGTGGTGACCTCTAACGGGAACAGCGCAAAGGAGATGAAGATGCTGGAAATAGTAAAGACGAATTGAAAAGAAGATAATACTGATGAAATTACGTGTAGACCTCTGACGGGAACAGCTCAAAGGAGATGAAGATGCTGGAGATAGTAAAGACGAATTGGAAAGAAGAAACTACTGAGGGAATTACCTGTAGACCTCTAACGGGAACAACAAAAGGGAGATGAAGATGTTAAAGGTAGAAAAGATAACCTGAAAACGAGAAAATAGTGAAGTAATTACCTTTCCCCCCAAAAAATACAATCAACAGGTATATGTTATTTCGCTCAGGTGCACGATTTCAGGGTGCGGGGAAGGGAAGGACAAACTGTAAAGAAATGTAACGAAAAAAAGGTTAAAAGTTAAAGGTCAGGCGAGGTAAAGGGACACACAGACCACTTCAATATGCATAAGGACACGTCGCCTCCGCTGAAAGAGTCTGGTGTGGACACGAGGCGAGAAACTCCATCCAACTCCCACCCGATATCGTTTTTACTTTCTTTTTCTTCTTTGGCGACAAGTTTTCCTGACTCTCGTTTTTCTTCTTTTTAAGTCGAATATTCCCTCAAGTTTTCCATTGTTTCTCTTTTTTTCTTTTTAAGGCGAATATTCCCTCGTTTATACTTCTCATCTTTTCATTGGCTACAAGTTTTCCTGACCTCGTTTTTCTTATATTCTTTCAAAGCCGAATTCTCCTCCTCTTCAGACGGTCTTTACTCCTGTTTATCCTCCCGGTGTTAGGTATGAAAGAGGTCAGAGAGGAAAATCAAGGAAGAGGAAAAGGTGAATCGCAAGTGGAAAATAAAGTTAGTGGGGCGGGAAAAATCGAGGTTGAAAGAAAAATAAAGGTCAGGACATTTTGGAATCCGTGTGAGTGGTGGTACGTGGGAGGGAAGACACGAAGAAAAATGTGGAAGGATAAAGATGTTAGGTGAAAACTACACGATGCCGTGGGAGGGAAGAAACGAAGAAAAATGTGGAAGGATGAAGATGTTAGGTGAAAACTATACGATGGCGTGGGAGGGAAAAAACGAAGAAAAATGTGGAAGGATGAAGATGTTAGGTTGAAACTACGATGCCACGGCGAACATCGAGGAAGAAAGTCTGGAAAAAAGAAAATTTAAGATGCGTGTAAATGGTGTTGTAAAAAAAAGTATGGTGGTATAAATGCAGAAATAAGTAGAGGAGTAAATAAATAAATAAATATATGGATGAAGACCTGTAAATAGAGATGAAGCGGTGAAAATAGAAGCAGAAAGGATGGAAAGGAGGAATTGAAGGATACGGGTAGGTGAAAATTTATTGAACAAAAGTGGAAAAACTGTCAAAACTAAGATAACATGAAATAGAAAGGTTAGCTGCATTGAATTTTGTCGTTGGTGAATAAGTCAAGCGTATAAATGAAGAAGAAGAAGAAGAAGAAGAAGAAGACGATGATGATGATGATGATGAAGAAGATAATGATGATGATAGCGAAGAAGAAGAAGAAGAAGAAGAAGAACAAGAAGAAAACAAGAAAAAATAAGAACAAAGAACAACAACAATAACAAGAACACGAACAAAAATAACAAGAAAAAGTAGAGAGACAAGCAAACACAGAACAGATGAAAACAAAAGTCCAAGAGATGTGTCTGGGGAGGAATTCAGGGGAACCAATCGCGGGAGTAGACGAGGCAGCAAACGGACAGGTAGACAGGTGAACCATACGGGGTGATTAAAAGAGAAAGTGAGAGCACAGGTGAGGCGAAGTGGATGAATTTAATTAAAGGTGTTGGAGCCTATCGGAGAAGGGGATGCGAGAATGAGTCTATTTGTAACTCTATATAAGCGACTCGATCTTCCACTCTGCGACTCGATCTCCCACTCAGACCACGCCCCTCGATCTCACGACGCTTGGGAGGAGGGTGGGGGGTGGAGCCAGACAGAAGAAGCAGCCTGATCTATTCTCTTTAAAAAGGGAAAGCTGCCTGCGGGGGTTATAACCTGACGAAAGGCTTCAAATATTCAGAGGCTTAACAAAACATCGATTTCAGTTGGGTGGTTTTTCTCTTTCTCTCTCTCTTTGTCTGTCAGTCTGTGTTTGTCTGTCTGTCTGTCCATCTATATGTGTCTATATCTGCTTGTGTGTGTCTGTGTGTTTGTGTGTATCTCTCTCTCTCTCTCTCTCTCTCTCTCTCTCTCTCTCTCTCTCTCTCTCTCTCTCTCGGTGTGTGTGTGTGTGTGTGTGTGTGTGTGTGTGTGTGTGTGTGTGTGTGTGTGTGTGTGTGTGTGTGTGTGTGTGTGTGTGTGTTTTGGAGTATGACTAAAATACTGTAACAGATCGAGCCCAGTAGGAGCACTCACCACAGGCTCAAGGACTAATGCTACGGAGATGAGCACCGAGGCCACGCGCAGCTACAGCGTTTACTCCCTCAATAATCATGATAATAGTAACGAACTGCTTAAGATTGTAATCGTGTGTGTGAAGACTTACTCCGGCCCTCCTTCCTTTGTCTCACGATGATGCACATATATACCTTACTAGAGTCACGTATTAATTTGCTAGTCTAGTTTTATCAATAGTGTCTAAGGTCGGTATTATAAGACACACTCGCTTCTCATATCAACAATTTCTAAAGGTCAAAGAGGGGACCAGTCGGGTTCTAATGAGTGTTTCTTCAGATTCACGGTACAGAAGAAGGGTCAGACTACCACCAGGGTCATAAAACTACTCCTGGAAATGTCCCAAACTCCTATGAAAGCCTTGTCAAATATGTGTTCTTGGACGACGATATGTTTAGTAATACTGCCCTAAGTTAGTGTCTAGCGGAAATATCAAACGATTCTGTACTAAGGTCAATATATGTATCCATCATCGAAAGGCAAGGGCAAGAGGCGTGGACCGATTCTACACAAGGCCGAGAAATACCATGAAAAAATATTCGATAAATGTCTAGTTTTACCTTGTTATGTTACGTAGCGCCGATAGTGTCTAGCAGCGGTATCAAACGTTTCAGCACTAAGGTCAATTTATCGTCACCTTCGTAAGCAAAGCGCCTAAGTCATTATTTGCTACTTTACAGGAAATTGGAAAAGAACTGTCACCATTTCATTTGGCTCAATATTTAGGCAGGAACGAAAAGGCCAATTCTGGAACACTCAAACCCTGAATGACGAAGGCAACTATACAAAAACGGGCGTCACGTGTTAAAAAATTGATGTAGACAAAAACCTGGAAATCGCTGAAAAATGACTTAGGCGATTATTTTATGAGGGTGACGATAAGCATCCATCATCGTCAGGCAAAGGCAAAAGGCTCGAGGGGACTCTACACAAAGGCCAAAAGATACCAGAAAAAGTGCTCGATAAATAATTAATCTTGAAGCACTCCAAGCCTGAACACATCCGGTTAGCTTTTTTTTTTTTATTCTTCTTAATGGATGAACTATATGTATTGTAGCCCATCTCTCTCTCTCTCTCTCTCTCTCTCTCTCTCTCTCTCTTCCTCTTGCTTGTCCTTACTTTCCACGACTTACGACTGTGTCAAGAGGAGCGCATCGGGTCTGCGGTCAAATCGAAAACTTTAGGAACTTACTCTTGGCATTCTTGGGGTTCTTTTGGGCTCCCGGTTTACTTCCTTCCAGCGGCATTTAGCTATTTTTGTTATCTTTAGGCCTTTTTACTCCTTTGGTATTCTTTATTCCCTTTGATGTTCTTTACTCCCTTTGATCGGCATTTAGCTATTTTTGGTTTTCTGTTAAGCCCCCGAGGCACCTTACTCCCTTTGAGCAGCATTTTTTTTTACAGCTAAAGAAACAGCTCAAGGGAAGAAAAAAAAGGTGTAAAAACAAAAAAAGCCCACTAATCGCTGTTCCTACAGAGACAAAAGTTATGAGCGGCAAAACATTCAGTACACTCCAAGATGCTATCACGCTCGGCACTCTTGTATGTAGGGATAGAGGTACTAAAGTCGATATTCTAGGACGCTTCCGCCTCTCACATTAAATATTTTCAAAGGCCGAAAAGGAGATCAACTGGGTTCTCATGAGTGTTGTTTGTAGGTTCACGACACAGAAGAAGGATCAAACTACCAGAAGCATCATCAATCAACCCATGAAAATGCCCCAAACTCCTTCGAAATCCTTGTTAAATATGTGTGTGCTTGGGCTGCGAAATATTGAAGAATACGATAGAAGGATCAAACTACCAGAAGGGTCATCAATCTACCCATGAAAATGCTCCAAACTCCTGCGAAAGCCTTGTTAAATATGTGTGTCCTTGGGTTGCGAAATATTAAAGAATACGATAGAAGG